>NC_092721.1:207708437-207765937 GCF_047496885.1 Scyliorhinus torazame | reverse complement strand
CAGCCAGAGAGCCACACAGCCAGAGAGCCACACAGCCAGAGAGCCACACAGCCAGAGAGCCACACAGCCAGAGAGCCACACAGCCAGAGAGCCACACAGCCAGAGAGCCACACAGCCAGAGAGCCACACAGCCAGAGAGCCACACAGCCAGAGAGCCACACAGCCAGAGAGCCACACAGCCAGAGAGCCACACAGCCAGAGAGCCACACAGCCAGAGAGCCACACAGCCAGAGAGCCACACAGCCAGAGAGCCACACAGCCAGAGAGCCACACAGCCAGAGAGCCACACAGCCAGAGAGCCACACAGCCAGAGAGCCACACAGCCAGAGAGCCACACAGCCAGAGAGCCACACAGCCAGAGAGCCACACAGCCAGAGAGCCACACAGCCAGAGAGCCACACAGCCAGAGAGCCACACAGCCAGAGAGCCACACAGCCAGAGAGCCACACAGCCAGAGAGCCACACAGCCAGAGAGCCACACAGCCAGAGAGCCACACAGCCAGAGAGCCACACAGCCAGAGAGCCACACAGCCAGAGAGCCACACAGCCAGAGAGCCACACAGCCAGAGAGCCACACAGCCAGAGAGCCACACAGCCAGAGAGCCACACAGCCAGAGAGCCACACAGCCAGAGAGCCACACAGCCAGAGAGCCACACAGCCAGAGAGCCACACAGCCAGAGAGCCACACAGCCAGAGAGCCACACAGCCAGAGAGCCACACAGCCAGAGAGCCACACAGCCAGAGAGCCACACAGCCAGAGAGCCACACAGCCAGAGAGCCACACAGCCAGAGAGCCACACAGCCAGAGAGCCACACAGCCAGAGAGCCACACAGCCAGAGAGCCACACAGCCAGAGAGCCACACAGCCAGAGAGCCACACAGCCAGAGAGCCACACAGCCAGAGAGCCACACAGCCAGAGAGACACACAGCCAGAGAGACACACAGCCAGAGAGACACACAGCCAGAGAGACACACAGCCAGAGAGACACACAGCCAGAGAGACACACAGCCAGAGAGACACACAGCCAGAGAGACACACAGCCAGAGAGACACACAGCCAGAGAGCCACACAGCCAGAGAGCCACACAGCCAGAGAGCCACACAGCCAGAGAGACACACAGCCAGAGAGACACACAGCCAGAGAGACACACAGCCAGAGAGACACACAGCCAGAGAGACACACAGCCAGAGAGACACACAGCCAGAGAGACACACAGCCAGAGAGACACACAGCCAGAGAGACACACAGCCAGAGAGACACACAGCCAGAGAGACACACAGCCAGAGAGACACACAGCCAGAGAGACACACAGCCAGAGAGACACACAGCCAGAGAGACACACAGCCAGAGAGACACACAGCCAGAGAGACACACAGCCAGAGAGACACACAGCCAGAGAGACACACAGCCAGAGAGACACACAGCCAGAGAGACACACAGCCAGAGAGACACACAGCCAGAGAGACACACAGCCAGAGAGACACACAGCCAGAGAGACACACAGCCAGAGAGACACACAGCCAGAGAGACACACAGCCAGAGAGACACACAGCCAGAGAGACACACAGCCAGAGAGACACACAGCCAGAGAGACACACAGCCAGAGAGACACACAGCCAGAGAGACACACAGCCAGAGAGACACACAGCCAGAGAGACACACAGCCAGAGAGACACACAGCCAGAGAGACACACAGCCAGAGAGACACACAGCCAGAGAGACACACAGCCAGAGAGACACACAGCCAGAGAGACACACAGCCAGAGAGACACACAGCCAGAGAGACACACAGCCAGAGAGACACACAGCCAGAGAGACACACAGCCAGAGAGACACACAGCCAGAGAGACACACAGCCAGAGAGACACACAGCCAGAGAGACACACAGCCAGAGAGACACACAGCCAGAGAGACACACAGCCAGAGAGACACACAGCCAGAGAGACACACAGCCAGAGAGACACACAGCCAGAGAGACACACAGCCAGAGAGACACACAGCCAGAGAGACACACAGCCAGAGAGACACACAGCCAGAGAGACACACAGCCAGAGAGACACACAGCCAGAGAGACACACAGCCAGAGAGACACACAGCCAGAGAGACACACAGCCAGAGAGACACACAGCCAGAGAGACACACAGCCAGAGAGACACACAGCCAGAGAGACACACAGCCAGAGAGACACACAGCCAGAGAGACACACAGCCAGAGAGACACACAGCCAGAGAGACACACAGCCAGAGAGACACACAGCCAGAGAGACACACAGCCAGAGAGACACACAGCCAGAGAGACACACAGCCAGAGAGACACACAGCCAGAGAGACACACAGCCAGAGAGACACACAGCCAGAGAGACACACAGCCAGAGAGACACACAGCCAGAGAGACACACAGCCAGAGAGACACACAGCCAGAGAGACACACAGCCAGAGAGACACACAGCCAGAGAGACACACAGCCAGAGAGACACACAGCCAGAGAGACACACAGCCAGAGAGACACACAGCCAGAGAGACACACAGCCAGAGAGACACACAGCCAGAGAGACACACAGCCAGAGAGACACACAGCCAGAGAGACACACAGCCAGAGAGACACACAGCCAGAGAGACACACAGCCAGAGAGACACAGCGAGAGTGACACAGCGAGAGAGAGACAGCGAGAGAGAGAGAGACAAAGACAGACAGCGAGAGCAAGAGAGGGACTGCGAGAGAGGCAGCGAGAGAGAGAGAGGCAGCGAGAGAGAGAGAGGCAGCGAGAGAGAGAGAGGCAGCGAGAGAGAGAGAGGCAGCGAGAGAGAGAGAGGCAGCGAGAGAGAGAGAGGCAGCGAGAGAGAGAGAGGCAGCGAGAGAGAGAGAGGCAGCGAGAGAGAGAGAGAGGCAGCGAGAGAGAGAGAGGCAGCGAGAGAGAGACAGGCAGCGAGAGGGGGAGAGGCAGCGAGAGGGGGAGAGGCAGCGAGAGGGGGAGAGGCAGAGGGGGAGAGGCAGAGGGGGAGAGGCAGAGGGGGAGAGGCAGAGGGGGAGAGGCAGAGTGGGAGAGGCAGAGGGGGAGAGGCAGAGGGGGAGAGAGAGAACCAGAGAGGGGGACAAAGGGGAGAGAAAGGGGGAAAAGTATTTTGAGAACAAGTCAGGAATGTAATAGAATTCGCTATATGGAAGAGGGGCGGGGTGGTGATGGGACAGAAGAAACAGGGTGGTGGTGGGGGGGAAACAAACACAGGGTAGGGAGGGTAGAAAGAGAGGGACACAGATAGGCAGAGGCCCATCAATTCTGTCCCTCCAACATTGCAGTGCTCCCTCAGAACCGCATCAGTGCGAACCTGGAATATAGAACAGTGCAGCACAGAACAAGCCCTTCGGCCCTCGATGTTGTGTAGAGCCTCGTCCGAAACCAAGATCACGCTATCCCACTCCCTGCCATTCTGCTGTGCTCCATGTGCCTATCCAATAACAACTTGAAACTTCCTAAAGTGTCCGACTCCACCATCACAGCAGGCAGTCCATTCCCCACCCTAACCACGCTTTGAGTAAAGAACCTACCTCGGACATCCCTCCTATATCTCCCACCCTGAATCTTATAGTTATGCCCCCTTGTAACAGCTACATCCACCCGAGGAAATAGTCTCTCAAAGTCCACTCTATCTATCCCCCTCATTATCCTATAAACCTCTATTAAGTCGCCTCTCATTCTCCTCCGCTCCAAAGAGAAAAGTTCCAGCTCCCTCAACCTTTCCTCATAAGACCTACCCTGCAAACCAGCGTGGACCCACAGCTTTCCTCCTACAGAAGCTGCCATACCGTTGGAGCCCGGTTGATCTCCTTTCTCTTTAGTGCGATGGACCTGGGTTTATTTCCAGCATGTTGTATTGTTGTATGAGTGCGCTGCATTCACTGGGAAACACAACTTTCCCAGCACATTACAGTCGACTAATCCAGTTTACATATTTTTGTCAGATAGGCCATTTTTCATCAGTGTCTTTGCCCCTAGAGATCCTCCGACAAGTGTTGAACAGAGGTCTACAAAACTAAAATCACATGGGATTCAGGGTGGGCTGGCTAGATGGATGCAGAACTGGGTTGGTTATAGAAGACAAAGACTAGCGAATGGAGATCTGTAGCTAGTGGTGTTCTGCAGGGATCAGTGCTGGGACCTCTGTTGTTTGCAGTATATATAAATGATATGGAGGAACATGTGGGAGTTTGATTAGTAAGTTTGCGGATGACACGAAGATTGAGGGAGTTGCTGATAGTGCAGAGGATTGTCAAGGATACAACAGGATATAGATAGATTGGAGACTTGGGCACAGAAATGGTAGGTGGAGTTTAATCCGGACAAACGGGAGGTGATGCATTTTGGAGGATGAAATCTAGGTATGAGTTATACTATAAATGGCAGAACCCTGAGGAACATTAACATGCAGAGGGATCTGGGCGTGCAGGTCCATAGTTCCCTAAATGTGGCAACACAGGTGGGCAAGGTGATTAAGAAGGCATAGAACATAGAATACAGCGCAGTACAGGCCCTTCGGCCCATGATGTTGCACCGAAACAAAAGCCATCTAACCTACACTATGCCATTATCATCCATATGTTTATTCAATAAACTTTTAAATGCCCTCAATGTTGGCGAGTTCACTACTGTAGCAGGTAGGGCATTCCACGGCCTCACTACTCTTTGCGTAAAGAACCTACCTCTGACCTCTGTCCTATATCTATTACCCCTCAGTTTAAAGCTATGTCCCCTCGTGCCAGCCATTTCCATCTGCGGGAGAAGGCTCTCACTGTCCACCCTATCCAACCCCCTGATCATTTTGTATGCCTCTATTAAGTCTCCTCTTAACCTTCTTCTCTCCAACGAAAACAACCTCAAGTCCATCAGCCTTTCCTCATAAGATTTTCCCTCCATACCAGGCAACATCCTGGTAAATCTCCTCTGCACCCGCTCCAAAGCTTCCACGTCCTTCCTATAATGCGGTGACCAGAACTGTACGCAATACTCCAAATGCGGCCGTACCAGAGTTCTGTACAGCTGCAACATGACCTCCTGACTCCGGAACTCAATCCCTCTACCAATAAAGGCCAACACTCCATAGGCCTTCTTCACAACCCTATCAACCTGGGTGGCAACTTTCAGGGATCTATGTACATGAACACCTAGATCCCTCTGCTCATCCACACTTCCAAGAACTTTACCATTAGCCAAATATTCCGCATATGGCACGCTTGCTTTCATCAGCCGGCACATTGAGTACAGGACTTGTGAAATCATGTTGCAGCTGTATAAAACCTTGGTTAGGCCATATTTGGAGTATTGCGTGCAGTTCTGGTCACCTCATTATCAGGAGAACGTGGAAGCTTCAGAGAGAGTGCAACGGTAAGTTTTTCACACACAGAGCGAAAGCCAGAGGATGTGGTGGAAGCGGCATGGTAGCAACATTTTAGAGGCATCTGGATGGATACATGAATAGGGACCGAGTAAGGGCAGAAGGTTTTTTTTTGTAAAGGCATCATAATCAGCACAGGCTTAGAGGGCCGAAGGGCCTGTACCTGTGCTGTACTTTTCTTTGTTCTTTGTTTCCTGGTGTCGAAAATCCCAGCACCTGCTTCTTCCTGTTTTTCTATTCATTCATGGATGTGGGTGTCGCAGGCTCGGCTAACATTATTGCCCATCCCTAATTGCCCTTGGAAAGGTGGTGGTGAGCTGCTCCTGCAATCCATGTGGTGTAGGTACACCCACAGTGCTTTTAGGGAAAGAGTTCCAGGATTTTGACTCAGTGGGTCTGTTTTGTCCTGGATGGTGTCGAGCTTCTTGATTGGTTTTGCACTCATCCAGGCAAATGGGACGTATTCAATCACCCTCCTGACTTGTGCCTTGTAGATGAAGGACAGGCTTTGGGGAGTCAGGATATGAGTTACTGTGCAGAATTCCGAGTCGCTGACCTGCTCTGGTAGCCACAATGTTTATATGACTAGCCCAGTTGAGTTGCTGGCCATGGTAACCCCCCAGGAGGTTGATAGTGGGGGATTCAGCGATAGAAGTGCCACTGAACTTCAAGGAGAGGTGGTTAGATTCTCTCTTCTGATCTACACAGGAGTGATGAGTCTACCCATCGACCTGCAGAGCGCACCCCAGTACCAAATAGGAGGCTATCCCCACCAGCACCACCACAAAATGGTCCTAGTGGTTGCCTTTCTGAAACTAACGTTCCCTGAAAGAGCAAATCACAAAGCACAATTGTATCAATATAACATTTACAAGAGAGGTTCTTAACTAGCAGCTCTGCTCCTTCAGTGGAACCATACATTGTCACCAATGATCAGATTAGTAACAGAGAAACAGAAGAGTATAGACAGAGCTGAACACATGATGTTTGCAACAACTCCAGTAGTCTTCAAAACAAAAACTGAAGACACTTTCCATAAAGGAGGATCATTAGATTCAATTATTTAAGAGCTTTTAACACATCTATTACTAGGCTTTCAAAATACAAATGCAGGAAAGCCAATTCCCAGGGAAGCAAGTTCGACAACAGTAGCATTATCTCCTAGATTTGTTATTTGCTGGGACTTGAGGTCTTGCTGTCTTCTTGCCAGCATGGGCAAGGGATGAATTTGAATTGCTAGTATTTGTGTGTCGACAGTTGCAATTGTACTCTGACTGACCTCATCACTCTCCTCCACGTCGACATTTCCATTGGCATCGTCATCCATCTGTTTGTGAATACTCATGATGGCTTCGAAGCGGAGCACCTCCTCCTCGATGTGGCACGAGGCTTCATCAATCCTGCAGAGATCTGAAGGGAAGAACAAAATTAGATTGGGAACCAATCTCAACCCCAGCACTGCTCTCTGAAGAAAATACACGCAACAAAACCCATCAACATTAACACCCATTGCTGGGGCACGCATACACAACAGTGGGGTACAGAGAGGCCATCGTGCCTGCATTGCCCCCAAATCCATTAAGATGCTCTCAAAATCAATACCTGAGCTCTCGACAAATGTCAGCCCTGCCGGCTTTGAAAAAGTATCTGGAATAATTCTTTGCTCTCCTGCAGCAAACACTTCTGAAATAAGAATGTAAAGGGCAGGGTGACATTATACATCCTAATCCCTGGCAGCGAAGCTTTTGATGTATTAGAACCAGATACTCACTCCACTGCAGACCATGTCGTAGCACAGAACGAGAGAGCTGGGCCAGCAACCAAATGCTCTGTGGCTGCAAAACATAGCCTTTTAATGAAGGTCTGTCTGCACAGTCCTGTCACCAAGATTTCAGTCAAGTGCAAAGCAGGCAGAGTTGGAAACATCCTGGAGTCCCAGTTGCTTTATGAAGCGGTTCGGTCAGTGCGGCCCTGTAATTCCTGCCAACATTGTAAAACACTACTGCTGAAATCTGAATTTAGCTTCAGTAACACTGCTGCCTCCACCAGCGGTGAATATTTCTATGCTGAGGCTTTTAGGATCGGTCTTTATTCTCAGAAGCAAAATATTGCAGATGACGGAAGTCTGAAATGAAAACCGAAAGTGCTGGGGATACTCAGATCAAGGGGCATCTGTGGAGAGGGAAACAGAGTTAAAGTTTCAGAACTTATTCAAATGAAAGATCACAGACCTGAAACATTCATTATGTTTCTCTCTTCATAGACCTGCTGAGCATTTCCACAATCTTCTCTCTTTATTTTGCAAAATTGGCATTAGGGCCAGGCTGTATTAGCTTGATGGCAGCATCCTTTTACGGACAGCTATAGCTGTCACTTGCTGCACCATAGTGCGAGCACCATTCATGACTGCAACCTTTAAAGGGAAGACCCATTACCACAAGCTTAGAATCGGAGAATCCATACAGCGCAGAAGGAGGTCATTCGGCCCATCGAGTCTTCACCGGCTGTTGGAAAGAGTACCCTACCTAGGCCCACGCCTCCCCGTAACCCAGTAACCACACCTGGCCTTTTGGACACTAATGGGCAATTTGGCATGGCCAATCCACCCGACCTTCACATCCTTGGACTGTGGGAGGAAACTGGAGGAAACCTACGCAGAGACAGGGAGAACGTGCAGACTCCGCACAGACAGTGTACCGAGACCAGATTGAACCCGGGTCCTTGGCGCTGGGAGGCAGCCGTGCTAACCACTGTGCCGCCCTTACTTGAATATTGCTGAGAGACATGTTGTCAAAGTTTTTCATCTTTTACTCACCAGCACAAATGCCAAATTTCAAACAATTCAAAACATTTAGGAAAAACAGGCGTTAACTGGTTGGCAAGTCAGCTCGACTTGGCTGAGGCATGGTCATGGCGAACATAATGGGGAACTGTAGGCTACAAGCTCCTGGGTAATTCAAAAAGGCGTCCAGGATCTCGGGGTGGGTAATAAATTAGTCTGGCCGCTGATGCCCTTTCCTAAGAATAAATGTGAGAAAACAAGGGTATAACCGTGCTGCTTGGAGACTGCTTGAAGTCCGGGGGGGGCGGGTAGAGCACAGAGTCTCGCTCTATGCAGACGACCTGCTTCTGTATGCATCGGACCCAATAGAGGGGATGGGTGAAATCATGAGGATTCTCGGGGAATTTGCCCGGTTTTCGGGGTACAAGCTAAATATGGGGAAAAGTGAGATGTTTGCGGTCCAGGCGAGGGGACAGGAGAGGCGATTGGGGGAGCTGCTGTTTAGATTAGTAGGGGGAAGCTTTAGGTACCTAGGCATTCAAGTGGCGCGGGAATTGGACCGGCTGCATAAATTAAATCTGGCCCGACTACTCGACCAAATGAAGGATGATTTTCGGAGATGGGACACGCTCCCGTTGTCACTGGCTGGGAGGGTACAGACGGTGAAGATGACGGTCCTCCCGAGATTCCTGTTTGTGTTTCAATGTCTCCCCATCTTTACTCCGTGGTCATTTTTTAACGGGTCAACAAAGTGATCTCTGGCTTTGTTTGGGCTGGCAAGACCCCGCGGGTAAGGAAGGTAATGCTTGATCAGAGTCGGGGAGAGGGCGGGCTGGCGCTGCCAAATTTTAGCAGCTATTACTGGGCAGCGAATATAGCCATGATCAGGAAGTGGGTGGTGGGGGAGGAGTCGGCACGGGAGCGTATGGAGGCGGCGTCATGCAAGGGAACCAGTCTGGGGCGTTGGTAACTGCGCCTCTGCCGTTCCCGCTGGCTCGGTACTCCACTAGCCCCGTGATGGTGATGGCCCTGAGAGTCTAGGCCAATGGAGGAGACATGTGGGAGCAGAGGGAAAATCTGTCTGGTCCCCAATCTGTAATAATCACCGGTTTGCCCCGGGAAGTATGGATAGGGGGTTCCGGATATGGCGGAGAGCAGGGATTGAGGGGACGGGGGATATGTTTATTGAGGGGAGCTTTCCGAGTATGAGGGCACTGGAGGAGAAGTTAGGGTTGACGAGGGGAAACAAATTCAGGTATCTGCAGTGCGGGACTTCCTACGTAAACAGGTGTCAACCTTCCCACTCCTGCCGCTAAGGGGGATTCGGGACAGGGCAGTTTCCAGAGGGTGGGTAGGAGAAGGGAGCGTCTCGGACATTTACAAGGAACTTATGGGGTCAGAGGAGAAGCAGATTGAGGAGCTGAAGCGAAAGTGGGAGGAGGAGCTGGGAGGAGAGATAGAGGATGGTCTATGGGTGGACGCGTTGAGTAGAGTCAACGCGTCCGCAACATATGCCAGGCTCAGCCTGATACAATTTAAAGTCGTTCACCGGGCTCACACGACAGTGGCCCGGTTGAGTAGATTCTTTGGGGTGGAAGACAGATGTGCAAGATGTGCAGGAGGACCAGCGAATCACGTCCACATATTCTGGGCATGTGCCAAGCTGAGGGGATTTTGGCAGGGGTTTGCAGATGTCATGTCCACGGTGTTAAAAACAAGGGTGGCGCCGAGTCCAGAGGTGGCGATTTTCGGAGTGTCGGAAGACCCGGGAATCCAGGAGGAGAAAGAGGCAGACGTTCTGGCCTTTGCTTCCCTGGTAGCCCGGAGACGGATACTATTAGCTTGGAGGGACTCTCAGCCCCCGAAGTCGGAGACCTGGCTATCGGACATGGCTAGCTTTCTCTGTTTGGAGAAAATCAAGTTCACCTTGAGAGGGTCACTGTTAGGGTTCGCCCGGAGGTAGCAACCGTTCGTCGACTTCTTCGCGGAAAATTAATTGTCAGCAGAAGGGAGGGGGGGGGGGGGTAGTTTAGCTTAGACTAGGGGGTTAATAAAGGTGGGACCTGTAAGGGGGGGGGGGGGGGGGGGGGGGACGGCTTTTGCACTATGTTTATAGTTTCATGTACGTTGTTTATTGTGTTGTTGTTGTGATACCAAAAAATACCTCAATAAAATGTTTATTAAAAAAAAAACGTCGTCACCTGTAGACCTGACTATTCCAATCCTCTCTTGGCTGGTGACGCACCAACCACCCTCCATAGAAAACTCTGCTGCCTGGAACCTAACTTGCACCAAGTTCCATCACCCTGTGCTCACTTACCTACATTGGCTCCCGGTCCAGCAACTTGATTTTAAAACTCCCACCTTTGCTTTCAAATTCCTCTCCATCAGCCACATCCATAACAAATGGCGGAGCAGGCTCGTAGGGCCGAATGGCCTCCTCCAGCTTCTATTTTCTCTCCATATCCCTGTAACCTTCCCCGGCCCGACAACCCTCCAAGATCTCGGTGATCTTCCACTTCTGGCCTCTCCGTTATTAATCGCTTATTCGTTGGCAGATGTACCCTCAGCCGCCTGGGTCCCAAGCTCAGAATGTCTCCCTAAACCGTTCCGGTGCCTGACCACTCAGCCCTGCTTTAAGATGCTCCCTAAAATCTACCTCTGATCAAGCTTTTGGTCATCTGCCTCATATTTTTTTGCTTGGTGCAAATGTTGCTTGATAATCACTCCTGTGAAGTGCTTTGGGGTGTTTTAATTCGAATTAGGAGGAGCACGTTATTGTGCCCTTGAGATTGGTGCATCATTCAATAAGATCACAGCTTATCTCCACATTCCGCCTTACCCCAAACTCCGACACCCTGTCGGTCAAGAATCTGCTTTGACAAAGAGTCATCGGACTCGAAACGTTCGCTCTTTTCTCTCCTGACCGATGCTGCCGAACCTGCTGAGATTTTCCAGCATTTTCTCTTTCATTTCAGATTCCAGCATCCGCAGTAATTTGCTTTTATTTTAGTCAAGAATCTACCTCTGCCTTAAACATATTCAATAGCGGTTTCCGGGTGCGGCGATGACCAGCTGAGTCGCACGTTTCGGCAGCTCCCGGTGAAACGGACTTTTGGGCTCTTGATAGGAGCCCCAACGGCAATTTTGACGGCTAAAAACACTGTGCGGTAAACCAGAAGGGAATCCCCCCGGATACGGATGAAAAAAGGAGGAGAAAGTGGCCGGATTGCAGTGGATCCTTTAGAACAGCGGCAAGGAAGGCAAGCAAAAACCAAGATGGCGTCGGAAGGTGGCAGTTTAACATGGGGCCCTGAACAACAAGAGTTCTTGAAATGCTGTGTGGAAGAGCTCAAAAAGGAAATGAAGAAAGAGCTGTTGGCCCCGATACTACAGGCGATCGAAGGGCTAAAGGAGGAACAAAAGACCCAGGAGCGGGAGCTTCGGGTCGTGAAGGCAAAGGCAGCCGAGAATGAGGACGACATACAGGGCCTGGTGGTGAAGACGGAGACGCATGAGGCACATCAGAAACGATGTGTGGAAAGGTTGGAGGCACTGGAGAACAACGCAAGGAGGAACAACCTGAGGATTCTTGGTCTTCCTGAAGGTGCGGAGGGAGCGGACGTCGGGGCATATGTGAGCACGATGCTGCACTCGTTAATGGGAGCGGAGGCCCCGGCGGGTCCGTTGGAGGTGGAGGGAGCATACCGAGTGATGGCGCGAGGACCGAGAGCAGGAGAAATTCCCAGAGCCATGGTGGTGAGATTCCTCCGTTTTAAGGATAGAGAAATGGTCCTTAGATGGGCAAAGAAAACTCGGAGCAGTAAATGGGAGAACGTGGTGATCCGCGTTTATCAAGACTGGAGTGCAGAGGTGGCGAGAAGGAGGGCGAGCTTTAATCGGGCCAAGGCGGTGCTTCATAAAAAGATAAAATTTGGAATGCTGCAACCGGCAAGACTGTGGGTCACATATCGAGGGAGGCACCACTACTTTGAGACGGCGGATGAAGCGTGGACATTTATTGTGGAAGAAAAACTGGAATGAGCGGGTTATTAAAAAGAACGTTTGAACAAAGTGGTGGGGCGAATGTGGGGGGCGAAGAGGGGGGTTAAAAAGGGGGGGAAAGAGGAGTTTTATGTACTAATCCTGCGATGTGGTAACTTTTCTCTCTTCCACAGGTGGTGATGGGGGGAGGAGGGGAGGTGGAGGAGATGGGGCGTTGGCCATTGGGGGCGGGGCCAAGGGAGAAGCACGGGCTTGGTTCCCGCGCTATGATAATCATGGCGGGAATAGAGAAGCAGGAAGGAGGGGGCGTCGCATGGTGCGAGCCGAGGTCACGGGGGGAAGCCGAGGTCGGCCAGAGTTTGCGGACTTCTGGGAGCAACATGGGGGGAGTAATTACGCTAGCGGGGGAGCTAGCGGGGGGGGTGGGAGGGGGGAATTACTGGGTTGCTGCTGCTGGGGAGAGGGGGGAGCTGGTATGGGAGGGGATGGGCGGGGGGGCACCGCCTGGGGGAGATACAGCTGCGTGGGAACCGGGTGAGGAGCTGGAAAAAGGGGATGGCTAATCAACAAGGGGGGGGGGGGGGGGTAGGAAGCCCCCCAACCCGGCTGATCACGTGGAACGTGAGAGGGCTGAACGGGCCGATAAAGAGGGCACGGGTACTCGCACACCTTAAGAAACTTAAGGCAGATGTGGTTATGTTACAGGAAACGCACCTGAAACTGATAGACCAGGTTAGGCTACGCAAAGGATGGGTGGGGCAGGTGTTCCATTCGGGGCTAGATGCGAAAAACAGGGGGGTGGCTATATTAGTGGGGAAGCGGGTAATGTTCGAGGCAAAGAGTATAGTGGCGGATAACGGGGGCAGCTACGTGATGGTGAGTGGCAAACTACAGGGGGAGACGGTGGTTTTGGTAAACGTATATGCCCCGAACTGGGATGATGCCAATTTTATGAGGCGGATGCTAGGACGCATTCCGGACCTAGAGATGGGAAAGCTGATAATGGGGGGAGATTTTAATACGGTGTTGGAACCAGGGCTGGATAGGTCGAAGTCCAGGACTGGAAGGAGGCCAGCAGCAGCCAAGGTACTTAAAGATTTTATGGAGCAGATGGGAGGTGTAGACCCGTGGAGATTTGGCAGACCTAGGAGTAAGGAGTTCTCGTTTTTCTCCTATGTCCATAAAGTCTACTCGCGAATAGACTTTTTTGTGCTGGGAAGGGCGTTGATCCCGAAGGTGAGGGGAACTGAGTATACGGCTATAGCCATTTCGGATCACGCTCCACACTGGGTAGACTTGGAGATAGGGGAGGAAACAGGAGGGCGCCCACCCTGGAGAATGGACATGGGACTAATGGCAGATGAGGGGGTGTGTCTAAGGGTGAGGGGGTGCATTGAAAAGTACTTGGAACTCAATGATAATGGGGAGGTCCAGGTGGGAGTGGTCTGGGAGGCGTTGAAGGCGGTGGTTAGAGGGGAGCTGATATCAATAAGGGCACATAAAGGGAAGCAGGAGAGTAAGGAACGGGAGCGGTTGCTGCAAGAACTTTTGAGGGTGGACAGACAATATGCGGAAGCACCGGAGGAGGGACTGTACAGGGAAAGGCAAAGGCTACATGTAGAATTTGACTTGCTGACTACGGGCACTGCAGAGGCACAATGGAGGAAGGCACAGGGTGTACAGTACGAATATGGGGAGAAGGCGAGCAGGTTGCTGGCACACCAATTGAGGAAAAGGGGAGCAGCGAGGGAAATAGGGGGAGTGAGGGATGAGGAAGGAGAGATGGAGCGGGGAGCGGAGAGAGTGAATGGAGTGTTCAAGACATTTTATAAAAAATTATATGAAGCGCAACCCCCGGATGGGAGGGAGAGAATGATGGGCTTTTTGGATCGGCTGGAATTTCCCAAGGTGGAAGAGCAGGAAAGGGTGGGACTGGGAGCACAGATCAAGGTAGAAGAAGTGGTGAAAGGAATTAGGAGCATGCAGGCGGGAAAGGCCCCAGGACCGGATGGATTCCCAGTCGAATTCTATAGAAAATATGTGGACTTGCTCGCCCCGGTATTGACGAGGACCTTTAATGAGGCAAAGGAAAGGGGACAACTGCCCCCGACTATGTCTGAAGCAACGATATCGCTTCTCTTAAAGAAGGAAAAGGACCCGCTACAATGCGGGTCCTATAGACCTATTTCCCTCCTAAATGTAGATGCCAAGATCCTGGCCAAGGTAATGGGAATGAGAATAAGAGGAATGTGTCCCGGGGGTGGTCCACGAGGACCAAACTGGGTTTGTGAAGGGGAGACAGCTGAACACGAATATACGGAGGCTGTTAGGGGTGATGATGATGGCCCCACCAGAGGGGGAAACGGAGATAGTAGTGGCGATGGATGCCGAGAAAGCATTTGATAGAGTGGAGTGGGATTATTTGTGGGAGGTGTTGAGGAGATTTGGTTTTGGAGAGGGGTATGTTAGATGGGTGCAGCTGTTGTATAGGGCCCCGATGGCGAGCGTGGTCACGAATGGACGGGGATCTGCATATTTTCGGCTCCATAGAGGGACAAGGCAGGGATGCCCTCTGTCCCCATTGTTTGCACTGGCGATTGAGCCCCTGGCGATCGCGTTGAGGGGTTCCAAGAAGTGGAGGGGAGTACTTAGAGGAGGAGAAGAACACCGGGTATCTTTGTATGCGGACGATTTGCTACTATACGTGGCAGACCCGGCGGAGGGGATGCCAGAAATAATGCGGATACTTGGGGAGTTTGGGGATTTTTCAGGGTATAAATTGAACATGGGGAAAAGTGAGTTGTTTGTGGTGCATCCAGGGGAGCAGAGTAGAGAAATAGAGGACCTACCGTTGAGGAAGGTAACAAGGGACTTTCGTTACCTGGGGATCCAGATAGCCAAGAATTGGGGCACATTGCATAGGTTAAATTTAACGCGGTTGGTGGAACAAATGGAGGAGGATTTCAAGAGATGGGATATGGTATCCCTGTCACTGGCAGGGAGGGTGCAGGCGGTTAAGATGGTGGTCCTCCCGAGATTCCTCTTTGTGTTTCAGTGCCTCCCGGTGGTGATCACGAAGGCTTTTTTTAAAAGGATTGAAAAGAGCATCATGGGTTTTGTGTGGGCCGGGAAGACCCCGAGAGTGAGGAAGGGATTCTTACAGCGTAGCAAGGATAGGGGGGGGCTGGCACTACCGAGCCTAAGTGAGTATTATTGGGCCGCTAATATTTCAATGGTGAGTAAGTGGGTGGGAGAGGAGGAGGGAGCGGCGTGGAAGAGATTAGAGAGGGCATCCTGTAGGGGGACTAGCCTACAGGCTATGGTGACAGCCCCATTGCCGTTCTCACCGAGGAACAACACCACAAGCCCGGTGGTGGTGGCTACACTGAAGATTTGGGGACAGTGGAGACGGCATAGGGGAAAGACTGGAGCCTTGGGGGGGTCCCCGATAAGAAACAACCATAGGTTTGCCCCGGGGGGAATGGATGGGGAATATGGAATGTGGCAAAGAGCAGGAATAACGCAACTGAAAGATCTGTTTGTGGATGGGAAGTTCGCGAGTCTGGGAGCGCTGACCGAGAAATATGGGTTGCCCCAAGGGAATGCATTCAGGTATATGCAACTGAGGGCTTTTGCGAGGCAACAGGTGAGGGAATTCCCGCAGCTCCCGACACAAGAGGTGCAGGACAGAGTGATCTCAAAGACATGGGTGGGGGATGGTAAGGTGTCAGATATATATAGGGAAATGAGGGACGAAGGGGAGACTATGGTAGAAGAACTAAAAGGGAAATGGGAAGAGGAGCTGGGGGAGGAGATCGAGGAGGGGCTGTGGGCAGATGCCCTAAGCAGGGTAAACTCGTCATCCTCGTGTGCCAGGCTAAGCCTGATTCAGTTTAAGGTATTACACAGGGCGCATATGACTGGAGCACGGCTCAGTAAATTTTTTGGGGTGGAGGATAGGTGTGCGAGGTGCTCGAGAAGCCCAGCGAATCATACCCATATGTTTTGGTCATGCCCGGCACTACAGGGGTTTTGGATGGGGGTGACAAAGGTGCTTTCAAAAGTAGTGGGGGTCCGGGTCAAACCAAACTGGGGGTTGGCTATATTTGGGGTTGCACAAGAGCCGGGAGTGCAGGAGGTGAGAGAGGCCGATGTTTTGGCCTTTGCGTCCCTAGTAGCCCGGCGCAGGATATTGCTAATGTGGAAAGAAGCCAAGCCCCCGGGGGTGGAGACCTGGATAAATGACATGGCAGGGTTTATAAAGCTAGAGCGGATTAAGTTCGTTCTAAGGGGGTCGGCTCAAGGGTTCACCAGGCGGTGGCAACCGTTCGTCGAATACCTCGCAGAAAGATAGATGGAATGGAAAAAAGAAGGCAGCAGCAGCAGCCCAGGATCGGGGGGGAGGAGGAACCAGAAGGACTCTCAGGGTTGTTAATATATACTGTATAATATGTATATGTCGTTGCGACAGATAATTATATATTGGACTGTTAAATTATATTTTTTGGAGAGTGTTACTTGTGATAAGGCAGTTGCCAATTAGGGTTAGTTTTCATTTTTGTTATCTATTATTTATTCTTTTTTTTTGTTTATAAAATAGGTCATTGTTATTTGTGTTGTTATAATATTGTGTAAAGGATGCACAATGTACTGTGTTGGTTGACCAAAAATTTTCAATAAAATATTTATTTAAAAAAACATATTCAATAGCCTGCCTTTCTACCTCTCAGAGGCAGACCCATAATCCTCGAAGAGAAAGAAATTCCCCTCATCGCTGTCTTAAATGGGAGACTTATTTTTGAACCTCGTCCCCCAGCTTTAATCACTCCAACACAGGGAAACATATTTTCAGCATCCACCAGGATCTTTGCAATGGCAGCGCAGTGGGTTAGCATTGCTGCCTCACGGAGCCATGGACCCGGGTTTGATCCCGGCGCTGGGTCACAGCCAGTGTGGAGTTTGCACATTCTCCCGTGTTTGCGTGGGTTTCCCACAACCCAAAGATGTGCAGGGTAGGTGGATTGGCCACACTGCATTCTCCCTTAATTGGGGAAAAAATTAATTGGGTACTCTAAAAAAAAATTTTTCCATTTATTTTAAAAAGGAACAAAGACAAACAGAATCCCTATGAAAGCAAACAGTCGGTGCAAATTAGAGCAGCAGAGACACATTCAGAATATTCACGGCAGCTATTTCATCTCAAAATACATTTTATTTTACATTGCAGTTACTCTATTGATGAAAAGTGTTTATCATAGAATTTAGAGTGCAGACGACGGCAATTCGGCCCATCGAGTCTGCACCGGCTCTTGGAAAGAGCACCACACTTAAGCCCACACCTCCACCTTATCCCCATAACCCAACCTAACTAAGGGGCAATTGAGCATGGCCAATCCACCTAACCGGCACTGCTTCAGACTGTGGGAGGAAACCGGAGCACCCGGAGGAAACCTACACAGACACGGGGAGAATGTGCAAACTCCCCACATACAGTCACCCAATACGGGAATCGAATCCGGGTCTCTGGAGCTGTGAGGAGCAGTGTTAATCACCATGCCACCCTGAATAGAACAAAGAACAATATAGCATAGGAACAGGCCCTTCGGCCCTCCAAGCCCATAGAACATTACAGCGCAGTACAGGCCCTTCGGCCCTCGATGTTGCGCCGACCTGTGAAACCACTCTAAAGCCCATCTACACTATTCCCTTATCGTCCATATGTCTATAGTTGAGGTTAATATTGCTGGAATAATGGCTCAAGGAGTTAGTTAGGTACAATGAGATAAATTAAGCAACTCTGTTCCAGTTTAGTTCAGAACAAGCAAAAACTCAATACTTTAAATAACCCGGTCGATCTGTTGTGGAATTTGCTGCAAAACTAATTAAAGGCGACAATTGTAGAAACAAACCACTTATAACAAAATTAAGTTGCTGCTTTCGCAGAATAGTATCTTGCCCCCTCTCACGTTCATTTTCTGCTGAATGGCATTGGGCATACATTAAACACATAAAAGACCCTCAGTTGCAGCTGCCTGGCCCCATTCTTGTGGCATACATTGGTGAAAATCGGATGGACGGCCACACCACTAGCCAGTGCAGAGTAAACACTGCTAGAATCACACCAAGGACAAACCGCACGGTAGGCAGCGGTCAGCAACCCGAGGTAGGAATCTGGGAACACTGCCAGAGGTAATAATAATAATAATCGCTTATTGTCACAAGTAGGCTTCAATGAAGTTACTGTGAAAAGCCCCTAGTCGCCACATTCCGGTGCCTGTTCGGGGAGGCTGTTACGGGAATTGAACCCACGCTGCTGCCTTGTTCTGCATTACAACCCAGCTATTTAGCCCACTGTGTAAACCAGCCCCTTACTGGTCTGTAACAACCTGAGGGAAGAGAGAGGATGTTAAAGCAGCTGGCAAAGTGAGCCAACTTGTTTTTGAGTGAGGACGGAAACAAGTGTCAACAGCTGCCCTCCTTGGTCAAGGGGCAGGAGCGCGCAGAAGAGGGATGAGCAAACTTTCAGATGATGAATGCGGACCAAATACAATTAGAATCAAAACGCCAGTCAAGTTTGGGGCATTTCGTTTGGGTTTAAACAAAACATTGTCGCATTCAATCTGTCAGTTCCTCGGAAATGTGCTGAACTGTCGTCATTCTGAAGGCATGCACAAGCATCGCCACATTGCCGACTACTTTTGACATCCTTTACCACGTATGGAGCGAGAATCTGCAGGCTTTTAAACGGGAAAGAGAGAAGGGGCAGGCATTGCATTGATCATCCAACTTGTGGAGTTGGAGATGTCACAGCATTTGATGCACAGAAACTGCAAATATTTGCTTCAAATTAGTGAAGTTTGGGGAAGGGGGGGAATGGCTAAATAAACAGTACAACCAAACGTTCAATCATCCCTGCTTGCAGATTTTGAACATCAAAATAATTTGGCTCAATTCATTTTGAACACAAAGTATGCACAAATGAGTTGACTGGCAGATGGTGTGTTAATATGAAGCTCAGACCAGCTGCTTCACTTTTCCAAAGGGTGCAAGCACTCAGCTGAACCCTGCAGCCCGTACTTCCCCTCAAGATAACCGTCTACAGGAATCCAGACCAAACAGCCTTCAGATGTATCCGCTGCCGTACAAATTAATACTTTCTGGAGATCAACGTCACCCAATCTTCTGAAGTGTGCAATACCTTCAGCAGTTTTCAGACCGTTATGAGATTTTCCCAGAGTGGGTATCTATAATCACTGCAGTCCCGTGTTTCACTCTGCTAAAGTCTCCAATGGAATGAATGAGCTGCCAAAATCCTAAACTTGCGCAAGTGCCATCTTTGGAGTATAAAAAAATGTATTCTTCAATGAGACGTGGGTGTCACAGGTGTGGCCGGCATTTGTTGCCCATCCCGAATTGCCCTCGAACTGCCCCTCGGCCATTTCAGTGAGGGGCAGTTGTCTCGCTCGGCCATTTCAGTGAGGGACAGTTGTCTCGCTCGGCCATTTCAGTGAGGGGCAGTTGTCTCGCTCGGCCATTTCAGTGAGGGGCAGTTGTCTCGCTCGGCCATTTCAGTGAGGGGCAATTGTCTCGCTCGGCCATTTCAGTGAGGGACAGTTGTCTCGCTCGGCCATTTCAGTGAGGGACAGTTGTCTCGCTCGGCCATTTCAGTGAGGGGCAGTTGTCTCGCTCGGCCATTTCAGTGAGGGACAGTTGTCTCGCTCGGCCATTTCAGTGAGGGGCAGTTGTCTCGCTCGGCCATTTCAGTGAGGGGCAGTTGTCCCACTCGGCCATTTCAGTGAGGGGCAATTGTCTCGCTCGGCCATTTCAGTGAGGGACAGTTGTCTCGCTCGGCCATTTCAGTGAGGGACAGTTGTCTCGCTCGGCCATTTCAGTGAGGGGCAGTTGTCTCGCTCGGCCATTTCAGTGAGGGCCAGTTGTCTCGCTCGGCCATTTCAGTGAGGGACAGTTGTCTCGCTCGGCCATTTCAGTGAGGGACAGTTGTCTCGCTCGGCCATTTCAGTGAGGGACAGTTGTCTCGCTCGGCCATTTCAGTGAGGGGCAGTTGTCTCGCTCGGCCATTTCAGTGAGGGACAGTTGTCTCGCTCGGCCATTTCAGTGAGGGGCAGTTGTCTCGCTCAGCCATTTCAGTGAGGGGCAGTTGTCCCACTCGGCCATTTCAGTGAGGGGCAGTTGTCTCTCGGCCATTTCAGTGAGGGGCAGTTGTCTCGCTCGGCCATTTCAGTGAGGGGCAGTTGCTCGCTCGGCCATTTCAGTGAGGGGCAGTTGTCTCGCTCGGCCATTTCAGCGAGGGGCAGTTGTCTCGCTCGGCCATTTCAGTGAGGGGCAGTTGTCTCGCTCGGCCATTTCAGCGAGGGGCAGTTGTCTCGCTCGGCCATTTCAGTGAGGGGCAGTTGTCCCGCTCGGCCATTTCAGTGAGGGACAGTTGTCTCGCTCGGCCATTTCAGTGAGGGGCAGTTGTCTCGCTCGGCCATTTCAGTGAGGGGCAGTTGTCTCACTCGGCCATTTCAGCGAGGGACAGTTGTCTCGCTCGGCCATTTCAGTGAGGGACAGTTGTCTCTCGGCCATTTCAGCGAGGGGCAGTTGTCTCTCGGCCATTTCAGTGAGGGGCAGTTGTCTCGCTCGGCCATTTCAGCGAGGGACAGTTGTCTCGCTCGGCCATTTCAGTGAGGGGCAGTTGTCTCGCTCGGCCATTTCAGTGAGGGGCAGTTGTCTCGCTCGGCCATTTGAGTGAGGGGCAGTTGTCTTGCTCAGCCATATCAGTGAGGGACAGTTGTCTTGCTCAGCCATTTCAGTGAGGGGCAGTTGTCGCGCTCGGCCATTTCAGTGAGGGGCAGTTGTCCCGCTCGGCCATTTCAGTGAGGGGCAGTTGTCCCGGCTCGGCCATTTCAGTGAGGGGCCGTTGTCTCACTCGGCCATTTCAGTGAGGGGCCGTTGTCTCACTCGGCCATTTCAGCGAGGGGCAGTTGTCCCGGCTCGGCCATTTCAGTGAGGGACAGTTGTCTCGCTCGGCCATTTCAGTGAGAGGCAGTTGCCCCGCTCGGCCATTTCAGTGAGGGGCAGTTGTCCCGGCTCGGCCATTTCAGTGAGGGGCAGTTGTCCCGGCTCGGCCATTTCAGTGAGGGGCAGTTGTCCCGGCTCGGCCATTTCAGTGAGGGACAGTTGTCTCGCTCGGCCATTTCAGCGAGGGGCAGTAAAGAGTCAACCACATTGCTGTGGGTCTGGAGTCACATGTAGGCCAGACCGGGTAAGGTCGGCAGATTTCCTTCCCCAAGGACATTAGTGACCCAGATGGGTTTTTACAACAGTCGATGATAGTTTCATGGTCACCATCACCATCACGGAGATAGCTTTATATTCCAGGTTTCATGGTCACCATCACGGAGATAGCTTTATATTCCAGATTTATTGAATTTAAATTCCACCAGCTGCCGTGATGGGATTTGAACCCACGTTCCCAGAGCATTGATCTGTGGATTACTAGTCAAGTAACTAGTGGCACCACTACGCCATCAACTCTCTTAACACAAGGATGTAATGAACTCATCGTCTAGATAAAGACAGATACAGTTGTTGGAGTTAACAATGTGAATTATAGATCGGCA
The DNA here is from genome assembly GCF_047496885.1 of Scyliorhinus torazame. Lineage (NCBI taxonomy): Eukaryota > Metazoa > Chordata > Chondrichthyes > Carcharhiniformes > Scyliorhinidae > Scyliorhinus > Scyliorhinus torazame. Next base: position 207,744,134 of record NC_092721.1, on the reverse strand, counting down.
GCTCTTCACACAATAAGAAACAACTGAGGCCAGGGAGAACTATTGTTTGAAATGTATTCGGTCACTGGAAAGGTCGGATCTAGATGCCCATGAGGTGTTAGTGAGCCCTCCAGCTCCCACAGTGCTGTGTGCTTCCTGGCTTTTGGCAGTGATGATGTTTGCACGCACCTTCTGCCCTTGTCCTTCTAGATAGTGGAAGTCGCAGGTTCAGGGGTGGTGGGGTAGTGGTATTATCACTGACTGAGTAATCGAGAGAGCCAGGGTAATGCTCTGTTCAAATCCCACCATGGCAGATGGTGATATTTGATTTCAATAAAAATCTGGCATTAAAAATCTAATGACGACCATGAAACCATTGTTGTAAAAACCCATCTGATTCACTAATGTCCTTTAGGGGAGGAAGTCTGCCATCTTTACCTGGTCTGGCCTACATATGGTGCCCTCTGAAAAGGCCCAGCAAGCCACTCAGTTCAAGGGCAATTAGTGATGGGCAATAAATGCCACATCCCCTGAACAAATAAAAAAAGATGTTGCTCTAGGTCTAATAGATACCAGACACAGCAGCCACAGGGAGATACAGTAGCACAGTGGTTAGCACTGCTGCCTCACAGCGCCAAGGACCCGGGATCGATTCCCGGCTTGGGTCACTGTCTGTGCGGAGTCTGCAAGTTCTCCCTGTGTCTGCGTGGGTTTCCTCCGGGTTCCTCCCACAAGACCTGAAAGACGTACTGTTAGGTGGATTGGACATTCTGAATTCTCCCCCCTCTGTGTTGGTTGGTTTAGCACAGTGAGCTAAACAGCTGGCTTGTAATGCAGAACAAGGCCAGCAGCGGGAGTTCAATTCCCGTACCGGCCTCCCCAAACAGGCGCCGGAATGTGGCGACTAGGGGCTTTACACAATAACTTCATTGAAGCCGACAACAAGCGATGATTGATGTGTACCCGAACCAGGCGCCGGAATGCGGCGACGAGGGGATTTTCACAGTAACTTCATTGCAGTGTTAATGTAAGCCTACTTGTGACACTCATCCTTATCAGTGCTCAGCTAACAAAAGGAGTGGATACTAAAGCTGGTGGATAGTGCATCAATGAAAAGCGACTTTGCCCTGAATGGTGTTGAGCATTAAGTACTAATGCAGAATATAAGGCCATTCCCTCCTGACTGTATACCGCCGTGCCAGCACCACTGCTGGGTCTGGCCTTCTGGCGGGACAGGACAAATGGTGATAGGCAACTTTCCGTCTAATTTTGTTTTGGAGTGTGTTGGTGGTTGATTCCATTATCCAGCAGCTCGGAAGAACACTGGTGAGTGAGTGGTTGAGTTCTGGAATGTGTCCAGAGGGTGTGGTGGAGGTAGGTTCAACTGAAGCACTCGAAATTGAATGAAATTGTTATTGGAAAAGGAAGAATGTGCAGGGCTTTGGGAAGAAGGCGGGTGAACGGCACTGGATGAATTGCTCAGACACGATTGACTGAATGGTCCTTCTGAGCTGTAACCATTCTGCGATTGTGATTCCAGGGGCAAAGAAATCTGGGATGTTGGCTGAGGTGCGATTCTGAGAGATTGACAACGTCAGGCTGTTACAGGACGGGTCTCCGGAGCCAACTCTCCCAGCTTCAGCACCAGTCCCCGGAAGCCAGTGAGGTGGAATTTCCCAAATTGGCCGAGTCCGAGAGTCACATCCCGATTCAACTCCCAAGTCTGTCCAGATTTTAATATTCTCTGGATCATTCGTCCAGTAACAAGACCACCATCCAGCCACACCCTACACCAGTGGGTATCTTCCCTCTGTACCTGAACAAACGGCCCTGAGAGGTGGGTTTGAGATCGGTCAGAGGTGGACAATCTCTTAGTCGGTCTTTCTGATGGTTTAGCAGCTAACAACAATCTTGAAATTTATGCTTTGGGTGGGCGGAGGGTGTGATGAGGGGATTGCCATTGTATTTGTTGTTATTGTTAATTATTTGTTGTAAATATAATGAAAACGTGAAAAAGGAGAATAAAAATATTTGTTTTAAAAAATGATAGTTGAGGGGTTGAGGATAAAATCTCTTCCACTCGGATTCTCCCAGGCCCTGCTTTATTCCAAACCAGTGAAGGCTTTAGTCCCCGAGACATCTCAACAATTATTCTCCAATTATCTTCTAAATTCGGATTCAAAATATACAGGGAGAATCCCCCCAATGTTTTCCCTGACCGAGTATCTGGGTGATATAGTAACGTCCCTCCATCAAAGTCATTAGTGGTCAGTAGGCACGATGTTAATGCAATGCTTGTAGGAAGACACTGCTGCCTAAAGGATACATTCATTTCTAATGCAATCTAGTCAAACTTTACAGCACAAGTTTAACCTGATGAGGAGAATTCAGTTTGAACAAAGGAAACGTTTGCAGGACTTTGGGGAATGAGGGGGGGGGGGGACCAACTTGCCCCAATAGCTAGCACAGCACGATGGGCTGAAAGTTCTCCTTCTGTGCTTTAACACTGATTCAGATCAGCCAGGAGAAAATGGTTTGGCCAATAGATGCCACCACCAATCAGCTTCCCATTTAAGGTCTATTTTGTCAAGAGGTTGGATAAATCAGTCTGCATCCGGGAGATCAGATTAAATTGACCAATTACGTGGGCTAGTGTTAAAAATTATTTTTTGTTTTGACTTTACCAGGCAGTTTTGAGAGAGAGAACCCAATTAGTGCCTCATCACATGCTAGAGTGGGCAGATAGTGGGATGACAGAAGCAGAGAAGATTCAGTACTGAAGGCCCACTCAGGTAGCTTCTGTCAACTGCAGCTATCACCATAATGTGGACAGGGTGGATGCCAGAGAGAGAGGGAGAGAGTACACACACTCGGATTTACACCTCATCTCATCCAAGCATCTTCCACAGAGGGCACTACTTTAAAATGAAGACTTTGGTAGATGGATTTATACAACAGCAGTAGGATCATCAGCACAACAGGATGTTTTCTACATCCAAAGTGTTATCAGCGAAAAATACTGTGGATGCGGGAAATCAGAAATTCAAATAAAATGCTGGAAAAACAGCATTTGTGAAACAAGTCAAGGCGCCGCGCCCCCTCGACTCCGCCGCGCCCCCTCGACTCCGCCGCGCCCCCTCGACTCCGCCGCGCCCCCTCGACTCCGCCGCGCCCCCTCGACTCCGCCGCGCCCCCTCGACTCCGCCGCGCCCCCTCGACTCCGCCGCGCCCCCTCGACTCCGCCGCGCCCCCTCGACTCCGCCGCGCCCCCTCGACTCCGCCGCGCCCCCTCGACTCCGCCGCGCCCCCTCGACTCCGCCGCGCCCCCTCGACTCCGCCGCGCCCCCTCGACTCCGCCGCGCCCCCTCGACTCCGCCGCGCCCCCTCGACTCCGCCGCGCCCCCTCGACTCCGCCGCGCCCCCTCGACTCCGCCGCGCCCCCTCGACTCCGCCGCGCCCCCTCGACTCCGCCGCGCCCCCTCGACTCCGCCGCGCCCCCTCGACTCCGCCGCGCCCCCTCGACTCCGCCGCGCCCCCTCGACTCCGCCGCGCCCCCTCGACTCCACCGCGCCCCCTCGACTCCACCGCGCCCCCTCGACTCCACCGCGCCCCCTCGACTCCACCGCGCCCCCTCGACTCCACCGCGCCCCCTCGACTCCACCGCGCCCCCTCGACTCCACCGCGCCCCCTCGACTCCACCGCGCCCCCTCGACTCCACCGCGCCCCCTCGACTCCACCGCGCCCCCTCGACTCCACCGCGCCCCCTCGACTCCACCGCGCCCCCTCGACTCCACCGCGCCCCCTCGACTCCACCGCGCCCCCTCGACTCCACCGCGCCCCCTCGACTCCACCGCGCCCCCTCGACTCCACCGCGCCCCCTCGACTCCACCGCGCCCCCTCGACTCCACCGCGCCCCCTCGACTCCACCGCGCCCCCTCGACTCCACCGCGCCCCCTCGACTCCACCGCGCCCCCTCGACTCCACCGCGCCCCCTCGACTCCACCGCGCCCCCTCGACTCCACCGCGCCCCCTCGACTCCACCGCGCCCCCTCGACTCCACCGCGCCCCCTCGACTCCACCGCGCCCCCTCGACTCCACCGCGCCCCCTCGACTCCACCGCGCCCCCTCGACTCCACCGCGCCCCCTCGACTCCACCGCGCCCCCTCGACTCCACCGCGCCCCCTCGACTCCACCGCGCCCCCTCGACTCCACCGCGCCCCCTCGACTCCACCGCGCCCCCTCGACTCCACCGCGCCCCCTCGACTCCACCGCGCCCCCTCGACTCCACCGCGCCCCCTCGACTCCACCGCGCCCCCTCGACTCCACCGCGCCCCCTCGACTCCACCGCGCCCCCTCGACTCCACCGCGCCCCCTCGACTCCACCGCGCCCCCTCGACTCCACCGCGCCCCCTCGACTCAGGCAGGTCCGATCCACAGGGCCACATCCTCCACCATGGGTAGGCCAGGAGGCCGGTCCTGAATCGAGCCAGCCAGAACAGGGATCGAACCCCATGTTGATCCATACTGGCCGACCAGCCAACGGCCAGAGTCAGAGATGCTATAGGAACAGAAACGTTTACATGCCTGTTGCAGCCTGGAGCTAGTGATAGTGATGGTCGGGGCTCCCATTTTGTTCCACCACATGGCTAACCAGGAATCACTCCCCCGCTTACTACCTGCCATTGGTGTACAGGAGGAGGGGGAAGGAGCGTCACAAGCAGACAAGATTTCAACATCGCTACCTAATCTGAAGGTTTTCTTTAACAATGCAGCGCCCCCCTTACTCCTGGCTCAGAGTGTGGGCTCCAATTCGAAATGCAATCCGAGTGGGTCTTTAACCTAAACTTTCCAAACTGATAGTACCAGGACTAAGAACCTGAAGAAGAATTAACTGCAAACTCTCAATGAGATCAGAAACTCTGCAGATCTCAAAGTTCTTGATTCTTCAAACCCACTTCAAATTTATCGTGGCACCAATGGCTGATGAGTTCAGTGAGGTGCTGCCCCATCACTGCAGTCAGTGCGAGCCAGCACTTTTGAGTGAGCTAGTTGAGGCAGGTTTGACATAATCCATCACTCTAAACTGGCAAGTGTGCCAGGCATTTGGCCTGACCATCAGGAACAGTAAACATTTCTGCAATATTTCACAGTTTAAGTTGGGAAAATAAGTGGTGCCAAACACAGTGATATTGCAGTTTCCCTCCCCTACAGGAACAACGGGAAACAGGGAAGAAAATTGTGAGCTGGCAACGGGTGCTCTCACCTTCAACAACATTTATTTCAGGAGCACTTCAAAGAGACACTACTGCAACAGCTGCACCAAGTCTGGGGAGACATTTTACACACGGGTTAGGCCCCAGCTGACTTTTGTGGGCATCACGTTAGGAAGGATGTCACGGTTTTCAAATCATAAAATTATATATCACAGGAGGCCATTCAATCCATTGTGTCTCTGCTCTCTGTATCTTTGCACACATTGTCCAACAGTATACACCATTTGGAGATCTTTGTCCACTCACTTAACCCAGCTATGTTCCTTTGCAGCCTCATGTCCTCTTCACAATTGTCTGCAAGTTTCACAACCATCCCATCCATACCTTCATCCAGGACATTTATATAATTGTAAAACGTTGAGGCCACAGCATCGATCTCTGTCACTTTCCACAGTATTTTCCACAGTAATCTTTGATGTAGCACATTGTCAAATTCCTTCTGAAAATCAAAGTACAGTACATCCACCGGTTCCCCTTTATCCACAGCACACGTGACTCCCTCAAAGAACTCCAATAAATTGGCACTGCATTATTTTCCTTTCACAAAACCATGTTGACTCTGCCAGACTGCCTTGAATTGTTCTAAATGTCCTGTAACAACATTTTAAAAATAGTTTCTGGCTTAGAGACAGGGGCATGATGCAATGAGCCACATCTGTTTCCCTTGCTCTTCTGAGCAGCACCTTTCAGATATTATATGGGCAATTATAACAATTTGCTGTGTAAATTACATTCTGCTCAATCCCTCCCCCACCCCCCACCTTGTCTCTGTCTTTAGTTACTCTTCATGATTTGAATTCCTCTTATCAAACTCCCTCATCCCGGGCACTAAACCAGTGCTAGCAAAAACATTAGTGAGGAAATCGGAAAATTAGATAAAATTCAAATTGCATGCAAATGCCACAGGGGTGACTTCATAACACCCATTGATAACACCGACCAGAACCCTAAAGACCAACACGGAAATTAATACGGAAATTAACAGAGCTAACCCCACCAATCGCAGAAAATATAAAGGGACAGCACCAACTTCGTGCTATGCAAGTCATTTTAAATTCCACGGGTGAAGAGGAGATGTACTTGAATGATGTCAGACATCAAAGACTCCAGTTACACGTGGGGAAATCAGTCTCAATTGGCAGAAGAGTAGGTGACAAGGAGAATAAAGTTAACTGACACAAGACCCAGAGGTTTTTTTCCTGTATTCTTCCATGGGATGTGGGTGTGCCAGCATTTATTGCCTGTCCCTCATTGCTCTCGACCTGAGTGGCAATTTAAGAGTCAACCCCATTGCTGTGGGTCTGGAGTCACATGTAGGCCAGACCAGGTAAGGACGGCAGATTTCCCTCCCTAAAGGACATTAGTGACCCAGATGGGTTTTTGTGACAATCAATAATGGTTTCATTAGACTAGTGAGTCCAGATTTTTATTGAATTCAAATTGCACCATCTGCTGGGGTGGGGGTTCAATCTGGGTCCCCAGAGCAGCTGCGATGAGGATTTGTTTTGCAGTGAGCTTTGCTGATCAGGAACATATTTCTTTGAAATAGTGCTGAAGCAGATTTAATAATGATTTTCATATAGGAGTTAGATTAATACAGAAGGGTGGAGTCAGACTTTCTACGAGCTGGATCAGCCATGATGGGAAGAATGGCCTCAGTCTGTACAGCATCGCTTGGTTCCACAACACTACACAGACACCATGAGCGCCATGATGGACATCAGGATGTTTTAAAGAGAGCTCCTTCTGTCAGTTCTCATAGTCAACACTCGGAGCCATGGACTTCCGGGTGCGGCGATGACCAGCTGAGTCGCACGTTTCGGCAGCTCCCGGTGAAACGGACTTTTGGGCTCTTGATAGGAGCCCCAATGGCAATTTTGACGGCTAAAAACACTGTGCGGTAAACCAGAAGGGAATCCCCCCGGATATGGATGAAAAAAGGAGGAGAAAGTGGCCGGATTGCAGTGGATCCTTTAGAACAGCGGCAAGGAAGGCAAGCAAAAACCAAGATGGCGTCGGAAGGTGGCAGTTTAACATGGGGCCCTGAACAACAAGAGTTCTTGAAATGCTGTGTGGAAGAGCTCAAAAAGGAAATGAAGAAAGAGCTGTTGGCCCCGATACTACAGGCGATCGAAGGGCTAAAGGAGGAACAAAAGACCCAGGAGCGGGAGCTTCGGGTCGTGAAGGCAAAGGCAGCCGAGAATGAGGACGACATATAGGGCCTGGTGGTGAAGACGGAGACGCATGAGGCACATCAGAAACGATGTGTGGAAAGGTTGGAGGCACTGGAGAACAACGCAAGGAGGAACAACCTGAGGATTCTTGGTCTTCCTGAAGGTGCGGAGGGAGCGGACGTCAGGGCATATGTGAGCACGATGCTACACTCGTTAATGGGAGCGGAGGCCCCGGCGGGTCCGTTGGAGGTGGAGGGAGCATACCGAGTGATGGCGCGAGGACCGAGAGCAGGAGAAATTCCCAGAGCCATAGTGGTGAGATTCCTCCGTTTTAAGGATAGAGAAATGGTCCTTAGATGGGCAAAGAAAACTCGGAGCAGTAAATGGGAGAACGCGGTGATCCGCGTTTATCAAGACTGGAGTGCGGAGGTGGCGAGAAGGAGGGCGAGCTTTAATCGGGCCAAGGCGGTGCTTCATAAAAAGAAGATAAAATTTGGAATGCTGCAACCGGCAAGACTGTGGGTCACATATCGAGGGAGGCACCACTACTTTGAGACAGCGGATGAAGCGTGGACTTTTATTGTGGAAGAAAAAATGGAATGAGCGGGTTATTAAAAAGAACGTTTGAACAAAGTGGTGGGGCGAATGTGGGGGGGCGAAGAGGGGGGTTAAAAAGGGGGGTAAGAGGAGTTTTATGTACTAATCCTGCGATGTGGTAACTTTTCTCTCTTCCACAGGTGGTGATGGGGGAGGAGGGGAGGTGGAGGAGATGGGGCGTTGGCCATTGGGGGCGGGGCCAAGGGAGAAGCGCGGGCTTGGTTCCCGCGCTATGATAATCATGGCGGGAATAGAGGAGCAGGAAGGAGGGGGCATCGCACGGTGCGAGCCGAGGTCACGGGGGAAGCCGAGGTCGGCCAGAGTTTGCTGACTTCTGGGAGCAACATGGGGGGAGTAATTACGCTAGCGGGGGATCTAGCGGGGGGGGGGGTGGGAGGGGGGAATTACTGGGTTGCTGCTGCTGGGGAGAGGGGGGAGCTGGTATGGGAGGGGATGGGCGGGGGGGCACCACCTGGGGGAGATACAGCTGCGTGGGAACCGGGTGAGGAGCTGGAAAAAGGGGATGGCTAATCGACAAGGGGGGGGGGGGGGGTAGGAAGCCCCCCAACCCGGCTGATCACGTGGAACGTGAGAGGGCTGAACGGGCCGATAAAGAGGGCACGGGTACTCGCACACCTTAAGAAACTTAAGGCAGATGTGGCTATGTTACAGGAAACGCAACTGAAACTGATAGACCAGGTTAGGTTACGCAAAGGATGGGTGGGGCAGGTGTTCCATTCGGGGCTAGATGCGAAAAACAGGGGGGTGGCTATATTAGTGGGGAAGCGGGTAATGTTCGAGGCAAAGACTATAGTGGCGGATAACGGGGGCAGATACGTGATGGTGAGTGGCAAACTACAGGGGGAGACGGTGGTTTTGGTAAACATATATGCCCCGAACTGGGATGATGCCAATTTTATGAGGCGGATGCTAGGACGCATTCCGGACCTAGAGATGGGAAAGCTGATAATGGGGGGAGATTTTAATACGGTGTTGGAACCAGGGCTGGATAGGTCGAAGTCCAGGACTGGAAGGAGGCCGGCAGCAGCCAAGGTACTTAAAGATTTTATGGAGCAGATGGGAGGTGTAGACCCGTGGAGATTTAGCAGACCTAGGGGTAAGGAGTTCTCGTTTTTCTCCTATGTCCATAAATTCTACTCGCGAATAGACTTTTTTGTGCTGGGAAGGGCGTTGATCCCGAAGGTGAAGGGAACGGAGTATACGGCTATAGCCATTTCGGATCACGCTCCACACTGGGTAGACTTGGAGATAGGGGAGGAAACAGGAGGGCGCCCACCCTGGAGAATGGACATGGGACTAATGGCAGATGAGGGGGGGGTGTCTAAGGGTGAGGGGGTGCATTGAAAAGTACTTGGAACTCAATGATAATGGGGAGGTCCAGGTGGGAGTGGTCTGGGAGGCGTTGAAGGCAGTGGTTAGAGTGGAGCTGATATCAATAAGGGCACATAAAGGGAAGCAGGAGAGTAAGGAACGGGAGCGGTTGCTGCAAGAACTTTTGAGGGTGGACAGACAATATGCGGAAGCACCAGGGAAGGGACTGTACAGGGAAAGGCAAAGACTACATGTAGAATTTGACTTGCTGACTACGGGCACTGCAGAGGCACAATGGAGGAAGGCACAGGGTGTACAGTACGAATATGGGGAGAAGGCGAGCAGGTTGCTGGCACACCAATTGAGGAAAAGGGGAGCAGCGAGGGAAATAGGGGGAGTGAGGGATGAGGAAGGAGAGATGGAGCGGGGAGCGGAGAGAGTGAATGGAGTGTTCAAGACATTTTATAAAAAATTATATGAAGCGCAACACCCGGATGGGAGGGAGAGAATGATGGGCTTCTTGGATCGGCTGGAATTTCCCAAGGTGGAAGAGCAGGAAAGGGTGGGACTGGGAGCACAGATCGAGGTAGAAGAAGTGGTGAAAGGAATTAGGAGCATGCAGGCGGGAAAGGCCCCGGGACCGGATGGATTCCCAGTCGAGTTCTATAGAAAATATGTGGACTTGCTCGCCCCGGTATTGACGAGGACCTTTAATGAGGCAAAGGAAAGGGGACAACTGCCCCCGACTATGTCTGAAGCAACGATATCGCTTCTCTTAAAGAAGGAAAAGGACCCGCTACAATGCGGGTCCTATAGACCTATTTCCCTCCTAAATGTAGATGCCAAGATCCTGGCCAAGGTAATGGCAATGAGAATAGAGGAATGTGTCCCGGGGGTGGTCCACGAGGACCAAACTGGGTTTGTGAAGGGGAGACAGCTGAACACGAATATACGGAGGCTGTTAGGGGTAATGATGATGGCCCCACCAGAGGGGGAAACGGAGATAGTAGTGGCGATGGATGCCGAGAAAGCATTTGATAGAGTGGAGTGGGATTATTTGTGGGAGGTGTTGAGGAGATTTGGTTTTGGAGAGGGGTATGTTAGATGGGTGCAGCTGTTGTATAGGGCCCCGATGGCGAGCGTGGTCACGAATGGACGGGGATCTGCATATTTTCGGCTCCATAGAGGGACAAGGCAGGGATGCCCTCTGTCCCCATTATTGTTTGCACTGGCGATTGAGCCCCTGGCAATAGCGTTGAGGGGTTCCAAGAAGTGGAGGGGAGTACTTAGAGGAGGAGAAGAGCACCGGGTATCTTTGTCTGCGGACGATTTGCTACTATACGTGGCAGACCCGGCGGAGGGGATGCCAGAAATAATGCGGATACTTGGGGAGTTTGGGGATTTTTCAGGGTATAAATTGAACATGGGAAAAAGTGAGTTGTTTGTGGTGCATCCAGGGGAGCAGAGTAGAGAAATAGAGGACCTACCGTTGAGGAAGGTAATAAGGGACTTTCGTTACCTGGGGATCCAGATAGCCAAGAATTGGGGCACATTGCATAGGTTAAATTTAACGCGGTTGGTGGAACAAATGGAGGAGGATTTCAAGAGATGGGATATGGTATCCCTGTCAATGGCAGGGAGGGGTGGTCCTCCCGAGATTCCTCTTTGTGTTTCAGTGCCTCCCGGTGGTGATCACGAAGGCTTTTTTTTTTTTTTAAAAGGATTGAAAAGAGCATCATGGGTTTTGTGTGGGCCGGGAAGATCCCGAGAGTGAGGAAGGGATTCTTACAGCGTAGCAGTGATAGGGGGGGGGCTGGCACTACCGAGCCGAAGTGAGTATTATTGGGCCGCTAATATTTCAATGGTAAGTGGATGGGAGAGGAGGAGGGAGCGGCGTGGAAGAGATTAGCGAGGGCGTCCTGTAGGGGGACTAGCCTGCAGGCTATGGTGACAGCCCCATTGCCGTTCTCACCGAGGAACTACACCACAAGCCCGGTGGTGGTGGCTACACTGAAGATTTGGGGACAGTGGAGACGGCATAGGTGAAAGACTGGAGCCTTGGGGGGGTCCCCGCTAAGAAACAACCATAGGTTTGCCCCGGGGGGACTGGATGGGGGGTATGGAATGTGGCAAAGAGCAGGAATAACGCAACTGAAAGATCTGTTTGTGGATGGGAAGTTCGCGAGTCTGGGAGCGCTGACCGAGAAATATGGGTTGCCCCAAGGGAATGCATTCAGGTATATGCAACTGAGGGCTTTTGCGAGGCAACAGGTGAGGGAATTCCCGCAGCTCCCGACACAAGAGGTGCAGGACAGAGTGATCTCAAAGACATGGGTGGGGGATGGTAAGGTGTCAGATATATATAGGGAAATGAGGGACGAAGGGGAGACTATGGTAGATGAACTAAAAGGGAAAAAGGTGGGGGGGGGGGGGGGGGGAGGAGGAACCAGAAGGACTCTCAGGGTTGTTAATATATACTGTATAATATGTATATGTCGTTGCGACAGATAATTATATATTGGACTGTTAAATTATATCTTTGGAGAGTGTTACTTGCGATAAGGCAGTTGCCAATTAGGGTTAGTTTTCATATTTGTTATTTATTATTTATTCATTTTTTGTTTATAAAATAGGTCATTGTTATTTGTGTTGTTATAATATTGTGTAAAGGATGCACAATGTACTGTGTTGGTTGACCAAAAATTTTCAATCAAATATTTATTTAAAAAAACACACTCGGAGCCATCTCCCAACAGTATGTGACAAACTCTTTGGAACGGTCAATGAGTCTAACCTCGCAAATATTACCAGCTGCATGGTTGCACAATTCATGATATATTCAGCGCAGCAATCCATTACAGTACAACAGGTACGTTTGATCAACCAGGGTACGACTGGCTTTGTTTAGACCAGAATGTGAGGACCAGCACATTGGCCCTCGCGTGCGCCATGGACAGAGTGCTGCACTGCATTCAGTGAGGTGTGAAGCTGAACACCTGATTGTCCAGGTAGCCGCAAAAGATCCCACTACATTATTCAACAAGGAAATTTTCCTGGTACCCTCTCCAATACTAATCCCACAAACACCAAAAACAAGTTGACTCATTATTCACCCCATTTACTGTATGTGGCGCCTTTAGCAAACGGCATACAAAGAACAGGAAACTACACTTCAACGGTCAATTGCAGTTCATGGAAGCTTTCAGACACCCTCAGGGCGTGAAAGATATTGTATAAATGTACATTCTTTGTTTACAAGGTTAACTTTCTTTGGGGAAAAGAAAGGCTTGCTCTTCCAAAATATCTGGTATTTGCGGCTGAGTACAGTACACACATGGCCAGTTGAAGTTTTAATGTACATTTTTAATTCTGAGCACTCTCCCACACACAACCAGCACATCCAGTTGAAATGTGCACACTCATTCAGAGCTGTTACTGCAAGGTTTAAGATTCTGAACAGATTCCTCCGCATTACAGACTAGGTAATCTGCATTCTCACTGCACCAGAGCTACAAGAGGAAGACAGGCTGTGTGGGGAGACAGCTAATCAGTTTTCATTTGTTGACCCTCTCAGGTACAATGTAGATGGACTCATTGCTTCTGGGCAAATGCGACATGTGTTAAGCCACCCAGGGGAGTGAGCAAGGACAGAATCCTGACTCTGACGCCAAGAAGCGAGAGAGAAAAACCCTTAGCCTTGGACAGTTATTGAATCCGAGAGACAAGCCTGAAATGTATCTGGAAACTGTTGCACTTATTGCAGTAGTCTGTCATAGCAGAGACACATCAAGGCAAGCTGACTTTGGCCAGAGCCTGAGTCCGAAAATATCCAACAGCACTAATTTAAAATATAAATTACGGGCTATTTTTACACTTGGATACGGACTCTCCTTTTGGAACTTTACTCCTGATCATTATTTTAAAGTATGGAATACATTTTTAAGAGAATGGCACAAAGAATATCAGCAGCAGCGTTAACATTAGCTCAATGATATGGATCCAGAGTGGGGAGCTCCCTGAGATTAATGTTTACAACTTGGCAATTGTGAAGCAGTGCACTGCTGACCCTCTGGACTGCTCGGGAGAATGAGAAAGTTTATCCGGGTCGATGGGAGGATGTCAGCACAAAGTGATCAGAAGACATTCAATACTGCAAGAGCTGCTCAGAAAGGTCGCTAATTCAGAACCGCATGGGTGCAGAGTCTAAATTACCAACCTATACTTGTTTGCCTATCCTGAAGAACAATTTCAAATATTGTATGCTTAAGCTGGTTCCTTAAATAGCCAAGTCTTTTAATCTCTGATATCCGTTCACTGGCCTTTTTGAAGAGAATATTTCTGAGAGATATTTTTGAAGTGCCAACTCGCCCACAAACCTCATTGCCGGGGGTAGATTAGTTTTGAGACGTTGATAAACCATTCTATGATGTACAGGAACAGCACCTGACTGATCGAAGCTATTCTTGACCCAATCACTGGTTCTGAGAAACGTGAGATTAGTTGGTACAGTGAGGAGAGTCTGGCAAGGTAAAAGAAAAAGGGACCATCATCTGACAACCCATAATGGTGCAGCCAATGCTCGCAGTTCATTAACCACGAAGATGGTCGATTAGCACCGAACCTGGTGGTAAGGAATTTCGCAATATGAATTTTAGCTAGAAAGTCAGGGGCTAGCAATGGGTGGAGTAAATGCAACCAAATCGAGTCAGCCACCTTGAGAATCTGCACCGATCAATCTGCACAGCTGCCGAGCGAAAACCCGACATGTCTGTCCGAAGAGGTGTCTACTGTGCTCGAAGAAACACCCTTTAGTCAGACAGGAAGCTCCGCTGTGCTACCTGCTGTGCTACCTGCCCTCCACCTGCCAACGTATGAGCATGAGGGAGAATCCATTGCTTTCTCCACCCTCTCTTGGGCAGCACTCTCCGAAGTTGGAGGGTTCAAGGTCCCAGAGCGGATAACCTGGGATGCCACTCCAGGGCCAGTACACACGGTGTTCTGCACTGTCGGAGTCGGACTCTTTCGGGTGAGATTATAACCGAGGTCCTGTACACCTAATGACTCCAGGACACACTTTCGAAGGAGAACGAGGGCTTTCTCTCCCCAGAGTTCTGGTCAATATTTACCTCTCAACCAACATCGAAACAGCTCGAGGAACAGCATCTCATCCTTCGGTTCAGCATTTTACAGCCTTTTGAAATGAACACTGAATTCAACAATTTCACCTGTACCCCATTTTTCTGCTTCCTTTTCTTTGCATTTTTAGGTTTTTCTCAGAGTTTTGCTTTCAAACAGCAGCACATGTTCTTGAGAAACATACCACATGCTTTGTTCAGATGTATTTGACTGGTGGCTTTTTGAATAGAACTCGCATTTCTACAATGCCATTGTTGTAGTTAAACAAGATACTTCACAGGAACGTTATCAGACACATTTTAATATTTAGTTGCATAAAAAGACATTAGGAAATGTGACCAAAGGCTTGGTTTTAAAGTGCTTCTTAAAGGGGCTGGGTGAAGTAGAGGCAGAGGGACTTAGGGAGGAAATTCCAGTGCTCAGAGCCCAGGCAGCTGCAGGCATGATCACCAATTGTGCAGCAAATGGAAATGCAAAAGAGCAGAATTGGAGGAGAGAAATCGCCGTTGGTAGTAATAATAATCATCTTTATTGTCACAAGTAGGCTTACATTAACACTGCAATGAAGTCACTGTGAAAATCCCCTAGTCACTACATTCCGGCGCCTGTTCGGGTACACAGAGGGAGAATTCAGAATGTCCAATTCACCCAACAAGCATGTCTTTCGGGACTTGTGGGAGGAAACAGGAGCACCCGGAGGAAACCCACGCAGACACGGGGAGCGGAGGAAACCCACGCAGACACGGGGAGAACGTGCGGACTCCGCACAGTGACTCAAGTGGGAATCAAACCCGGGTCCCTGGCGCAGTGAAGCAACAGTGCTAACCCCCGTGCTGAGCTTAGAGACAGGGAGAGGTGAAGCAATGGGTGTATTTGAACACAAGGATGAGAATTTTATCAAGGAGTTGTCCTTGCATCTTTTTTTGAATTTGATATTGATCAATCTGATTCAAAGAAAGAGAAAAGTCTTTCCTGTAAAAAAAAAATTCTTCGAGACAGGATCTACTCCCATTTGGAAGCAAATGGACGTATTAGTGAGAGGCAGCACGGTTTTGTGAAGGGGAGGTCGTGTCTCACTAACTTGATAGAGTTTTTCGAGGAGGTCACTAAGATGATTGATGCAGGTAGGGCAGTAGATGTTGTCTATATGGACTTCAGTAAGGCCTTTGACAAGGTCCCTCATGGTAGACTAGTACAAAAGGTGAAGTCACACGGGATCAGGGGTGAACTGGCAAGGTGGATACAGAACTGGCTAGGCCATAGAAGGCAGAGGGTAGCAATGGAGGGATGCTTTTCTAATTGGAGGGCTGTGACCAGTGGTGTTCCACAGGGATCAGTGCTGGGACCTTTGCTCTTTGTAGTATATATAAATGATTTGGAGGAAAATGTAACTGGTCTGATTAGTAAGTTTGCAGACGACACAAAGGTTGGTGGAATTGCGGATAGCGATGAGGACTGTCTGAGGATACAGCAGGATTTAGATTGTCTGGAGACTTGGGCGGAGAGATGGCAGATGGAGTTTAACCTGGACAAATGTGAGGTAATGCATTTTGGAAGGGCTAATGCAGGTAGGGAATATACAGTAAATGGTAGAACCCTCAAGAGTATTGAAAGTCAAAGAGATCTAGGAGTACAGGTCCACAGATCACTGAAAGGGGCTACACAGGTGGAGAAGGTAGTCAAGAAGGCATACGGCATGCTTGCCTTCATTGGCCGGGGCATTGAGTATAAGAATTGGCAAGTCATGTTGCAGCTGTATAGAACCTTAGTTAGGCCACACTTGGAGTATAGTGTTCAATTCTGGTCGCCACACTACCAGAAGGATGTGGAGGCTTTAGAGAGGGTGCAGAAGAGATTTACCAGAATGTTGCCTGGTATGGAGGGCATAAGCTATGAGGAGCGATTGAATAAACTCGGTTTGTTCTCACTGGAACGAAGGAGGTTGAGGGGCGACCTGATAGAGGTATACAAAATTATGAGGGGCATAGACAGAGTGGATAGTCAGAGGCTTTTCCCCAGGGTAGAGGGGTCAATTACTAGGGGGCATAGGTTTAAGGTGAGAGGGGCAAGGTTTAGAGTAGATGTACGAGGCAAGTTTTTTACGCAGAGGGTAGTGGGTGCCTGGAACTTACTACCGGAGGAGGTAGTGGAGGCAGGGACGATAGGGACATTTAAGGGGCATCTTGACAAATATATGAATAGGATGGGAATAGAAGGATACGGACCCAGGAAGTGTAGAAGATTGTAGTTTAGTCGGGCAGTATGGTCGGCACGGGCTTGGAGGGCCGAAGGGCCTGTTCCTGTGCTGTACATTTCTTTGTTCTTTGTTCTTTGTAATCCATTATCTGTTTGTGATATTTCCACAAATGGAGGAGGAGGAAAGGATCTTAAATTTGATGCATTGAGGCACATGGAAGTGGCAGAGCTCGATGAAGACAGGGGTGATGGGAATACGGAGTGTGGTTACTGAAGGTGCTACCCCACATCACAGGGGAAGGTCGGCATTCCACCCAATCAGCAGCTGCATCAACCAGCAGTCTGGAGAACGGCCAACATACTTTTCCCTTGTGGCTGCTGCAATCGCAGCCAATCACTATCTGCTGTGGGTAGTCGGCAATGGACTATTAAGGCTTTAATATCAAAAAGCTTTGTTTCCACAACAGATTTTCTTCCTAAACTTGGCCCAAGACCAACCCTGTGGGGAGGGGCAAATAGAGTTGCATCCTGATCCACTCAAATCACACACTCGCCGTGCTAGAACCGCCCGAGTGAGATTCTAGAACACACTACAATTCCTCCTGGATCTCTCTGCGCCCCAACCTGTAGTGCAACGGCTGACTAGGACAGGCTAGATGGATCCTGTCCAATTTTCCGGAGCCATTGTCAGGTAGCTTCCCCGCCAATCACTGAAATAGAGCTTAAATGTCACCTTTGCAGGAGGCAGCTCAAGTCTTTCACTTCAACCTGCGTGTGGCCAACAAGATACAGAAGGTGTGTGGGTAATGGGTAAGCTGTTAACATTATCTCCTTGAACTTGTTTGTTTGCCTTTGGGTTTACTGGCAGAGAGAAGTCTCCCAGTCTTTTTCTCTCTATTCGTTGTTTTTTTTTTTAACTACCTCCCAGGAACTTTCAGCATAGATGTGCGGGTAAGAACCATAGCTTCAAAGCTGACCCGGCTGAAACTCCAGTGAGAATTACACTGGCCTAAGATAACCAGAGCAGCAGCAGTGTGCTATATCACGTAGTATCCAACCAATCCGGGAAAAGGAAAACGTCTTTTTAGAACTGCCATGTCCAAAGTGCATAATGTCCTAGTCCACAAGTTACCCCGGGGTGCAGTCCATCATTCCCCCAAGACAAACACAGGCTGAAGCTGAAAATTCACACTGCAAAGCCACCCACCCGGCAGATACACAGAACAGGACACCGAAGTCTTCTGATATTCTCACAATCATCCCAGCTGAGGACTCTGCCTTCAGTGCCAGTAAGGTCTTGGCATTTAGCTCAGGAAGATTCCAGCTCAAACACAAGTCATTCAGCTGGCTGCTAAGCTAAAGGGGAGGGGCAGACCACAGGGAAAGTCATTTCCATTCAAAGTGCACCGCAGCCACATAAACACCACAGTTCTGAATAGGTACACACAGTATCGAGCTATTTAATGATGACAGCTCCTGAACAGAGAGGATCACTGAGCACATGTCAGACCTCCTCAGGGTGTAGTTCAGCACAGTTCCTTTCCATTGTATTTTGTTTTATTAACAGCTTACTGAAAACCAGGAAATGAAACCCGAAACATAGGCGTAGCACACATTTCTGGGTTCACCCTGGGGTAGAATGACAGTCTATTGGTCACCATTTGGTCTCCATCCAAATTCTACAATTTCACCTACACGCCAGCACTCAGCATTACAGAGTGAAATGGTCAAAGGCATTCCGCAGGAACGTTTAGCACCAAGCCAACTAAAGAGAAAACAAGGCAAATCAAGGCCCCGGACAGGCGCCGGAATGTGGCGACTAGGGGCTTTTCACAGCAACTTCATTTGAAGCCTAGAATCATAGAATTTACAGTGCAGGAGTCCATTCGCCCCATCGAGTCTGCACCGGCTCTTGGAAAGAGCACCCTACTCAAGGTCAACACCTCCATCCTATCCCCATAACCCAGTAACCCCGCCCAACACTAAGGGCAATTATGGACACGAAGGGCAATTTATCACGGCCAATCCACCTAACCTGCACATCTTTGGACTGTGGGAGGAAACCGGTGCACCCGGAGGAAACCCACGCACACACGGGGAGAACGTGCAGACTCCGCACAGACAGTGACCCAAGCCGGAATCGAACCTGGGACGCTGGGGCTGTGAAGCAATTGTGCTATCCACAGTGCTACCCTACTGCCATACTTGTGACAATAAGCAATTTTCATTTCATTTTTTCAAATTATCAAAACATTTTAAATTACATCACAGAGGGGGGAGTGAGAGCAAGTGTACGCCGGCCTGGGTGGGGCCGGCGCGCGAGCCAAGGCCAGGGCGGGGCCGGCGCGCGAGCCAGGGCCAGGGCGGGGCCAGCATGCGAGCCAAGACCAGGGTGGGGCCGGCGCACAAACCATGGCCAGGCGCGCGAGCCAGGGGTGGGCGGGGCCGGCGCGCGAGCCAGGGGCGGGCGGGGGCCGGCGCGCGAGCCAGGGGCGGGCGGGGCCGGCGCGCGAGCCAGGGGCGGGCGGGGCCGGCGCGCGAGCCAGGGGCGGGCGGGGCCGGCGCGCGAGCCAGGGGCGGGCGGGGCCGGCGCGCGAGCCAGGGGCGGGCGGGGCCGGCGCGCGAGCCAGGGGCGTGCGGGGCCGGCGCGCGAGCCAGGGGCGGGCGGGGCCGGCGCGCGAGCCAGGGGCGGGCGGGGCCGGCGCGCGAGCCAGGGGCGGGCGGGGGCCGGCGCGCGAGCCAGGGGCGGGCGGGGCCGGCGCGCGAGCCAGGGGCGGGCGGGGCCGGCGCGCGAGCCAGGGGCGGGCGGGGCCGGCGCGCGAGCCAGGGGCGGGCGGGGCCGGCGCGCGAGCCGGGGCCGGCGCGCGAGCCGGGGCCGGCGCGCGAGCCGGGGCCGGCGCGCGAGCCAGGGCCGGCGCGCGAGCCAGGGGCGGGCGGGGCCGGCGCGCGAGCCAGGGGCGGGCGGGGCCGGCGCGCGAGCCAGGGGCGGGCGGGGCCAGCGCGCGAGCCAGGGGCGGGCGGGGCCGGCGCGCGAGCCAGGGGCGGGCGGGGCCGGCGCGCGAGCCAGGGGCGGGCGGGGCCGGCGCGCGAGCCAGGGGCGGGCGGGGCCGGCGCGCGAGCCAGGGGCGGGCGGGGCCGGCGCGCGAGCCAGGGGCGGGCGGGGCCAGCGCGCGAGCCAGGGGCGGGCGGGGCCAGCGCGCGAGCCAGGGGCGGGCGGGGCCAGCGCGCGAGCCAGGGGCGGGCGGGGCCAGCGCGCGAGCCAGGGGCGGGCGGGGCCAGCGCGCGAGCCAGGGGCGGGCGGGCCGGCGCGCGAGCCAGGGGCGGGCGGGGCCGGCGCGCGAGCCAGGGGCGGGCGGGGCCAGCGCGCGAGCCAGGTGGGACCGGCGCGCGAGCCAGGGGCGGGCGGGGCCGGCGCGCGATCCAGGGGCGGGTGGGGCCGGCGCGCGAGCCAGGGGCGGGTGGGGCCGGCGCGCGAGCCAGGGGCGGGTGGGGCCGGCACGCGAGCCAGGGGCGGGTGGGGCCGGCACGCAAGCCAGGGGCGGGTGGGGCCGGCACGCAAGCCAGGGGCGGGTGGGGCCGGCACGCGAGCCAGGGGCGGGTGGGGCCAGCGCGCGAGCCAGGGGCGGGCGGGGCCAGCGCGCGAGCCAGGGGCGGGCGGGGCCAGCGCGAGAGCCAGGTGGGACCGGCGCGCGAGCCAGGGGCGGGCGGGGCCGGCACGCGAGCCAGGGGCGGGCGGGGCCGGCGCGCGAGCCAGGGGCGGGTGGGGCCGGCGCGCGAGCCAGGGGCGGGTGGGGCCGGCGCGCGAGCCAGGGGCGGGTGGGGCCAGCACGCGAGCCAGGGGCGGGTGGGGCCAGCACGCGAGCCAGGGGCGGGCGGGGCCGGCGCGCGAGCCAGGGGCGGGCGGGGCCGGCCAACATCATTTGCTTTCTTTACTGCCTGCTGTACCTACGCACTTACTTTCAGCAACTGATGCACGTGGACACCAAGGTCTCGCTGCGTTTCACCCCTCTCAATTTGCACCCATTCAAATGATAATCTGCCTTCCTAGTTTTGCGACCTCGCATTTATCCACATTAAACTGCATCTGCCATGCATCTGCCCACTCACTCAGCCTGTCCACTCTGCATCCAGGTAGATAGACAGAGAGGGGGAGGCAGGGAGGGGGGAGGCAGGGAGGGGGGGGAGGCAGGGAGCGGGGGGAGGCAGGGAGAGGGGGGAGGCAGGGAGACGGGGGAGGCAGGGAGACGGGGAGGCAGGGAGACGGGGGAGGCAGGGAGACGGGGGAGGCAGGGAGACGGGGGAGGCAGGGAGACGGGGGAGGCAGGGAGACGGGGGAGGCAGGGAGACGGGGGAGGCAGGGAGACGGGGGAGGCAGGGAGACGGGGGAGGCAGGGAGACGGGGAGGCAGGGAGACGGGGGAGGCAGGGAGACGGGGGAGGCAGGGAGACGGGGGAGGCAGGGAGACGGGGGAGGCAGGGAGACGGGGGAGGCAGGGAGACGGGGGAGGCAGGGAGACGGGGGAGGCAGGGAGACGGGGAGGCAGGGAGACGGGGGAGGCAGGGAGACGGGGGAGGCAGGGAGACGGGGGAGGCAGGGAGACGGGGGAGGCAGGGAGACGGGGGAGGCAGGGAGACGGGGGAGGCAGGGAGACGGGGGAGGCAGGGAGACGGGGGAGGCAGGGAGAGGGGGGAGGCAGGGAGAGGGGGGGGAGGCAGGGAGAGGGGGGGGAGGCAGGGAGGGGCAGGGGGCATGGAGGGGGAGGGGGGGCAGGGAGGGGGAGGGGGGGCAGGGAGGGGGAGAGACAGAAAGAGGGGAGACACAGAAAGGCAGGGGTGCAGGGAGGGGAAGAGACAGAAAGAGGGAGAGAGATTGATTGATTTAGAGGGGTTTATGGAGGGAATTCCAGAGTTTGGAGCCAAGGTACTTGATGGCACAGTCTCCAACATTGGAGTGCTGAAAATCAGGGAAAATCAATCAGTTGGAGTTAGTGGGCCACAGAAATTTGAGGGGCTCAGGAACAGAGGAGATTGAAATATAGAGAGGTGTGAGGGCCATGTCGTGATTTGAAAACAAGGATGAGAATTTTAAAATTGAAATGTTACTTGACTGGGAACCAGCATAAGGATGCGTGAACAAGGATTGACACGAGTTACTCTAACACAAGCCGAGGTTGTCCGACAGCTACATCTTTGGCAAATGCTTGCATACACTCGGAAACAAGCGGAGTGTAAGATCCGGTTCTTGTACACCAGCTCCCACTGTGGTGAGCTCAGTTCTCAATCTCAAAGGCAGCTCAACTCCAAGCGGGAAATTCAAATGGGTATCGACTCCTCATCCCAGCTCTCAGGCCCAGCTCAAGAACGCACAGGTGATGCTTGTCCAAGATGGCAAAGAAGGGAATCTCTCCAAGAGCTGTTAATTTTTACACTCAGTACTACAACCTCATTAGAATTTTCTCTTCTGGTAGTATTGACTCCTGGCTGGGGTACCGTTCTCTCCAACCCATACAGCCAGCGAGGCAGCAGACAATACAATCTAACCTTGCCCCTCCTCACCATGCACATTGGCATGCCATATGAATGCCAGGTTAGGTTTTGTCGCTCCCCGGGTCTTTGAGGCGAGTGAAACACTCCAGCTGAGATTCAGCTAACACAGCATGGAATGGGAACTGCAAACCTGGATTTGTAGAAACTCACACCATTTATTTGTAACACCTTGCCCATTCCCACCTAGCCAGGTTCTTAAATGTCTGTCTAGGCCATTCCAAACCACTCCCTGTGCTTGCCTTCAATCCCACCTGCCCCTCCCACCCAACTCTTTGCACTCACCCAGCCCTTGTTCTGAAATAGTCTCTGAATTAACATTTGTTCGGTGGGACTGTCGGGCAATGCCGATATTCTCCTTTAAAGAATAGCAATAAAAGGCTGTGCGCTGAAAAGAGATGCAGAATACACAGAGACGTCTTATCCAAGACTTGACCACAACCTTTGGTGTTAATTGCTTATTTAATCAATACATTGAAAAAAAGTTTTTGTTGCATTGTGTGATGCTGGGTTCATCATCTCACTGCCAGCTTCACTGTCAAAGATTAGTAATCGTGTTCTACATCCCAAAATACTCTCTCAGATAAAACCCAGGTTTCAAAGAATATTACACAGTATGTACAGCTCTCAGCCAGGCCATCAACCCAACTGAGCTGAACTCCATCGCGCCGTCACCGGCCCTGGGATAGAGCATCCTTCTTAAGCTTAAGCCCACGCCTCCATCCTATCCCCATTACCCCACCTCATCTTTTGGACACTAAGGGCAATTTATCACGGCCAATCCACCTAACCCGCACATCTTTGGACTGTGGGAGGAAACCGGAGCACCCGGAGGAAACCCACGCACACACGGGGAGAACGTGCAGACTCCACACAGTCACCCGAGGCTGGAATTGAACCCAGGATCCTGGAGCTGTGAGGCAGCAGTGCTAACCACTGAGCCGCCCTAACAGTAGAAACGATACAGAGTTACACCAAGTGTAACTGGGTTTTGCCGGAATGTGTAGCAGAGTCTCATTCCGCACGGTTTATCTCACTCCATCAGCATACACGTCTGTTCCTTTCTCCCTTATATTAATCGAGCCCCCAGCCCTTAACTGCATCCACACTATTTGCCTCATCCACTCATGTTACACCCAAGCCTAAACACCGCACTGGTGTAGAGTCCATATCTCATCGGATAATAAATAATTTCTTCAAATCGTTTCAACATAACCATCGGTGACACGTCAAACAACAAATCCAAACAACCCCATGGCACTATCGGATATCCCGGTTGTAATCGTCCCCAAACCAATCTCGAAAACAAGGTGACCTGGTCATTATCACGTTGCTGTTTGTGGGATCTTGCTGTGTGCACATTGGCTGCTGAATTTCCAACATCACAACAGAGAGAACACTTCAAACATACTTGACTGGCTGGAAGACACTCCGACATCCTGCATTCGAAAGGCATGTCCTCCTTTCTAACAAGGCACCGAAACCTTGGCTTCCTGCCCCGCTGGCAGAGCTCTGTACACGTTGGGCATGTTACACAGACACTTTACTGCAGTGCCCAGCTGTTCACTTCAGCTCCACTCAGAACCACATCCTCCCCCACTTCACTGTTTAATAACCCCAGTAAGACGGGGTGAAAGCGGCTCAGACAGTCAGAGAGGGGGGGGGGGGGGGGGTCTGGCTGCCCACGAGCTGCCACTCACTCACCCCTGGTTCAGGTCATTCTCCGTGTTGTCGAGCCAGAGCCGCACTGCCACGACATTGCCCTCTCTGCACTGGGTAAAGATGTCATCCATCCCCTTCTTCTTGTCCCAGCTGCTCCTTCTATTCCTTTCCTCCTCGTGTGTTTATTCAGCTTCCCTTTTTCTAAAAATTTAAAGTACCCAATTAATTGTTTTCCAATTAAGGGGCAATTTAGCGTGGCCAACCCACCTACCCTGCACATCTTTGGGTTATGGGGGCGAAACCCACGCAGACACGGGGAGAATGTGCAAACTCCACACGGAGTGACTCAGAGCTGGGATCGAACCTGGGAGCTCGGCCCTGTGAGGCAGTGCTAACCACTACGCCAACCCGTTGCCCATCCAGCTTCCCTTTAAACGAATTAATGTTTCCATTTACCGCTCCCCTTGGTAGTGAGTTCCACAATTTCCCAACTCCTGAATTCCCACTCAGCATTTATTTGAGACTCTGATATTGATGGTCGCCTCTTCTGGTCTCTCCCACAAATGTCTACCCTATCAAACTCTTCCATAATGTTACAGCCCTCTGCCAGGTCCCCTTCTCAGCCTTCCCTTTTCTCCAAGAGAAAGGAGCCCCGGAAGATGATGAATGTTTTCTGACGGTATAACTTCCCTGCTCTGGTTTCATTCTTGGAGTTTCTCCAGTGCTTCATCTCCTTTTTATCTTTGGACAGCAGAGCTGTGCCCAGCTGGGTGTTTTTCCAAGATTAGTTGAACATACTGAGAAAGTTCCATCTGCCCACAGCGAATTTTATTGGATACCAACATGCAAAGATCCACAGCTACAGCAGCAGGAAAGAAGTCAAACAACAGACGCAGATAACCCAAACACAGACAAAATTAGCCAAAGTAATGCTGTTCAGTGTGATAACTGAGGGACAGGACTGGCCCCAACAATCAAACCATGGACAAATTAGCACGGGTCGGAAAAAGTTCCGTTTAAAACCACCACCGGGAAGTATTTCATCAAATCAAGTGACGAAAACGGGAAGAGACTTTCTGTTGGAGCAGTGACGGTGAACACTTTGCAAAGGCATTCTCCCGAAACAAAAGGCCAGTTGTGGCCCCTCTGTGGAATTACTTACCCAGCGGTCTTGGTAAATTACAAGGTCACTATTGCAACTTATAGTTATTGTTCTTTCTGCAATCACCTACAAATAAATGATGTGAATTTTACACACACCCATCAACCTTCAGTGGAACCCAGTGACAGCACTGTATCAGGACCGGATATCTGATGACAGATATAATCTCTCTCTCTTCTGACCCAATCCAAGAATTCTTCACAATAAAAGTTGCAATGCTATAATCTGCAATATTTATCATAATCAATAATCAATTTATAATCATCATAATCAATTTATCTTTGCTGGGATCTGATAGAAAACTAGTGAGATATGACGTTGAATCATATACGATCGACAGGAGAGTCATGCCGTATGGTCAGACCATTTTTTTGCTGTGTTTATGCTCCACACCGCTCCACCATGTCCATACTCAAATGTAACCACCCCACTGTGCTCTGCCGTCTCTCACTCATTAAACCCAGTGAGATTTCTTCTTTTTATCAAGTTCCGGTGAACATTCACATCTGAAACATTGCCGCAGTTTCGCCCAGCACAAAAGCTGCTGGGCCTGCGAATGTTTTATTTTTTATTTCAGATTTCCCGCATTGGTATTTCGCTTTAGTTTTAGAATCACCCATAGCCGAGTACTAAGCCAAAGGAGAGAACGTGGTGAACCGTTGGGTTTTGCAGCTAGACAGACATAGTTATTCTATAATAGTAATGTCGCCAGCTGGGCAGAGGCTGCTTTCCCCTTTGAGGGGAGAGCTGGCTGCTGGGGATTTCACCGGA
The DNA here is from genome assembly GCF_047496885.1 of Scyliorhinus torazame. Classification (NCBI taxonomy): domain Eukaryota; kingdom Metazoa; phylum Chordata; class Chondrichthyes; order Carcharhiniformes; family Scyliorhinidae; genus Scyliorhinus; species Scyliorhinus torazame. The sequence continues at coordinate 207,718,309 of NC_092721.1, read as the reverse complement.
AGGTCACCGCACCTCAGGTGACTGCCAACGTCGGGGCGTAGGGCCTTAGGATTCCAATTTTCACAGAAAAATTAGTAAAACTGCAGAATGTGATCCCAAAGCATAAAAGAATAATGTTGGCATCGGACTTGTTCAGTCACATGATCTAGTGGAGCTGCTCATCACTCAGGGGCACTCCCTGTAAATATCCAGTCTCTATTTCCCTTGAGCTGAAATGGAGGCAGCTACAATCACCATTCACTTTGCAGAATGAGCACTGTGTAAGACAGTTGGTCAATTATGCTTGATTTAGTTATATGGATTGGGTTCAAAGAGAGTTCTGCACAGTGCCAGAACAATTACATTACTTTACAGTGCAGAAACAAGCATTTTGATCCAACTGTTATGTTTCACACCAGTCTTCTCCAGTGTTATTTATTTCATACAAGTCTGCCGCATAACCCGCCACCTTTCTCCCTCATGCATCAGCACGTCAAACAAGTCCCAGGCGATGACCATCCCAGCAGGAGAGAATCTTACCATCTCCCCTTGACATTCAATGTCACTGAGATTCCCTCGACATCCTCATTAACCAGAAATGAAACTGGACGAGCCATATTAATACTGCAGCTACAAGAACAGGTCAGAGGCTGGGAATTCGGAGGTATTAACTCATCTCCTGACTCCCCAAAGGCCATCCATCTAAACACTTACTCACTCCAATGCCAGCGCAGAGTGGCAGCAGTGTGTTTCATCTACATGAGGCACTACAGCAACTCACCAAGACTTTTTCATAGTGTCTTTAAACTCTGTGACCACTACCACCCAGAAGGATATGGGTAGCAGATGCCTGGGAACCCCGCCACCTGGGGGTTCTCCTCCAAGCCACTCACCATCATGACTTGGAAATATATCACCATTCACTCACTATCGCTGGGTCAAAATCCTAGAGCTCCCTCCCTATCAGCACTATGGGTGTACCTACAGCATGTGGACTGCAGCCGCTCCAGGAGGCAGCCCACCCACCACCTTCCCAAGGGTAATTGGAGTGCAAAAAGCCAGCGGGTGTTGTGGGTAGAGTCAGAGGTGGCAGAGGGAGGACCTGCCCACAGTGCTCTTGGGGAGGGTGTTCCAGGATTTTGACCCAACAATAGTGAAGGAACTTTTGTATTCAATTCTTCAACCAGTCTGCCCTGTAGGACCTTGTTAAATGCCTTGTAGACAATGTCCTCTACACTGCCCTCATCAATCCGCTATGTTAGTTCCTCAAAAAATTCTATTAAGTTAGTAAGACAAAATACTCCCGACACAACTGTGCTGACAAACCGTGATCAATCCGTGACTTCCAAGCGACAGCTCTCCTGTCTCTCAGCTAAGTGACAGCTCTCCTGTCTCTCAGCTAAGTGACAGCTCTCCTGTCTCTCGGCTAAGCGACAGCTCTCCTGTCTCTCAGCTAAGTGACATCTATCCTGTCTCTCAGCTAAGTGACAGCTATCCTGTCTCTCAGCTAAGTGACAGCTATCCTGTGTCTCAGCTAAGCGACAGCTCTCCTGTCTCTCGGCTAAGTGACAGCTATCCTGTCTCTCAGCTAACTGACAGCTCTCCTGTCTCTCAGCTAAGTGACATCTATCCTGTCTCTCAGCTAAGTGACAGCTATCCTGTCTCTCAGCTAAGTGACAGCTATCCTGTCTCTCAGCTAAGTGACATCTATCCTGTCTCTCGGCTAAGTGAGAGCTATCCTGTCTCTCAGTTAACTGACAGCTCTCCTGTCTCTCAGCTAAGTGACAGCTATCCTGTCTCTCAGCTAAGTGACAGAAATCCTATCTCTCAGCTAAGTGACAGCTCTCCTGTCTCTCAGCTAAGTGACAGCTCTCCTGTCTCTCAGCTAAGTGACAGCTATCCTGTCTCTCAGCTAAGTGACAGCTATCATGTCTCTCAGCTAAGTGACATCTATCCTGTCTCTCAGCTAAGTGACATCTATCCTGTCTCTCAGCTAAGTGACAGCTATCCTGTCTCTCAGCTAAGTGACAGCTATCCTGTCTCTCAGTTAACTGACAGCTCTCCTGTCTCTCAGCTAAGTGACAGCTATCCTGTCTCTCAGCTAAGTGACAGAAATCCTGTCTCTCAGCTAAGTGACAGCTATCCTGTCTCTCAGCTAAGTGACAGCTCTCCTGTCTCTCAGCTAAGTGACAGCTATCCTGTCTCTCAGCTAAGTGACAGCTATCATGTCTCTCAGCTAAGTGACATCTATCCTGTCTCTCAGCTAAGTGACAGCTATCCTGTCTCTCAGCTAAGTGACAGCTATCCTGTCTCTCAGCTAAGTGACAGCTATCCTGTTTCTCTGCTAAGTGACAGCTCTCCTGTCTCTCAGCTAAGTGACAGCTCTCCTGTCTCTCAGCTAAGTGACAGCTATCCTGTCTCTCAGCTAAGTGACAGCTATCATGTCTCTCAGCTAAGTGACAGCTATCATGTCTCTCAGCTAAGTGACAGCCACCCTGTCTCTCAGCTAAGTGACAGCTCTCCTGTTTCTCTGCCTTGTAACAGCTATCATGTTTCTCTGCTAAGTAACAGCAATCCTGTCTCTCAGCTAAGTGACAGCAATCCTGTCTCTCAGCTAAGTGACAGCTACCCTGGTTCTCAACTGACAGCTATCCTGTTTCTCAGCTAAGTGACAGCTATCCTGTTTCTCAGCTAAGTGACAGCTATCCTGTCTCTCAGCTGGGTGACAGCTATCCTGTCTCTCAGCTAGGTGACAGCTATCCTGTCTCTCAGCTGAGTGACAACTTTCATGTATCTCAGCTGAGTGACAGCTATCCTGTCTCTCAGCTGAGTGACAGCTATCCTGTCTCCCAGCTAAGTGACAGCTATCCTGTCTCTCAGCTAGGTGACAGCTTTCCTGTCTCTCAGCTAAGTGACAGCTATCCTGTCTCTCAGCTAAGTGACAGCTCTCCTGTTTCTCTGCCTTGTAACAGCTATCATGTTTCTCTGCTAAGTAACAGCAATCCTGTCTCTCAGCTAAGTGACAGCAATCCTGTCTCTCAGCTAAGTGACAGCAATCCTGTCTCTCAGCTAAGTGACAGCAATCCTGTCTCTCAGCTAAGTGACAGCAATCCTGTCTCTCAGCTAAGTGACAGCTACCCTGGTTCTCAGCTAAGTGACAGCTATCCTGTTTCTCAGCTAAGTGACAGATATCCTGTCTCTCAGCTACGTGACAGCTATCCTGTCTCTCAGCTAGGTGACAGCTATCCTGTCTCTCAGCTAGGTGACAGCTATCCAGTCTCTCAGCTGAGTGACAACTTTCATGTCTCTCAGCTGAGTGACAGCTATCCTGTCTCTCAGCTGAGTGACAGCTATCCTGTCTCTCAGCTGAGTGACAGCTATCCTGTCTCTCAGCTGAGTGACAGCTATCCTGTCTCTCAGCTGAGTGACAGCTATCCTGTCTCTCAGCTGAGTGACAGCTATCCTGTCTCTCAGCTGAGTGACAGCTATCCTGTCTCTCAGCTGAGTGACAGCTATCCTGTCTCTCAGCTGAGTGACAGCTATCCTGTCTCCCAGCTAAGTGACAGCTATCCTGTCTCTCAGCTAGGTGACAGCTATCCTGTCTCTCAGCTAAGTGACAGCTATCCTGTCTCTCAGCTAAGTGACAGCTCTCCTGTTTCTCTGCCTTGTAACAGCTATCATGTTTCTCTGCTAAGTAACAGCAATCCTGTCTCTCAGCTAAGTGACAGCAATCCTGTCTCTCAGCTAAGTGACAGCAATCCTGTCTCTCAGCTAAGTGACAGCTACCCTGGTTCTCAACTGACAGCTATCCTGTTTCTCAGCTAAGTGACAGCTATCCTGTTTCTCAGCTAAGTGACAGCTATCCTGTTTCTCAGCTAAGTGACAGCTATCCTGTCTCTCAGCTACGTGACAGCTATCCCGTCTCTCAGCTAGGTGACAGCTATCCTGTCTCTCAGCTAGCTGACAGCTATCCAGTCTCTCAGCTGAGTGACAACTTTCATGTCTCTCAGCTGAGTGACAGCTATCCTGTCTCTCAGCTGAGTGACAGCTATCCTGTCTCCCAGCTAAGTGACAGCTATCCTGTCTCTCAGCTAGGTGACAGCTATCCTGTCTCTCAGCTAAGTGACAGCTATCCTGTCTCTCAGCTAAGTGACAGCCATCCTGTCTCTCGGCTAAGTGAGAGCTATCCTGTCTCTCGGCTACGTGACAGCTATCCACTCAGCTACGTGACAGCTATCCTGTCTCTCAGCTGAGTGGCAGCTTTCCTGTCTCTCAGCTGAGTGACAGCTATCCTGTCTCTCAGCTGAGTGACAGCTATCCTGTCTCTCAGCTGAGTGACAGCTCTCTTGTCTCTCAGCTGAGTGACAGCTATCCTGTCAATCAGCTAAGTGACAGCTATCCTGTCTCTCAGCTAAGTGACAGCTATCCTGTCTCTCAGCTAAGTGACAGCTCTCCTGTCTCTCAGCTAAGTGACAGTTTAGCACAGGGCTAAATCGCAAGTCTTTAATCTCAGCCTGTATGCTGGTGACGTAATAATAATAAACTTTTATTGTCACGAGTATGAAGTTACTGTGGAAAGCCCCTAGTCGCTACATTCCGGCGACTGTTCGGGTAAGCTGGTACGGGAATTGAACCCGCGCTGCTGGCCTTGTTCTGCATCACAAACCAGCTGTCTAGCCCACTGAGCTAAACCAGACGTGGCACCAATTATGTAAAAATTGCCATTTCCATCCATTAAAACATGAAACAAAATGTGTAAATCTAATTTTCAAGTGACTACTGTACCTGAACTCAAAAGTAGTGTTAAGATACCCCAGCTTTTGTTAAGATACTGGATGAGGAGCCCAGACAATTGTCCTATTTGTAAGACTGTGAGGAAAGGATACTTCATTCCTGGAGTGATATTGGTTTATTCATTTACGGGATGTGGGCGTCGCTCGTTAGGCCAGCATTTATTACCCATCCCTAGTTGCCCTTCAGAAGGTGGGGGTGAGCTGCCTTCTTGAACCACTGCAGTCCCTGAGGAGTAGGTACACCCACAGTGCTGTTAGGGAGGGTGTTCCGGTATTTTGCCCCAGTGACAGAAGGAACGGCGATATATTCCCAGTCGGGGTGGTGAGTGACTCGGAGGGGAACCTCCAGGTGGTGGGGTTCCCAGGTATCTGCTGCTCTTGTCCTTCTAGATGGTAGTGGCCGTGGGTTTGGTAGGTGCTGTCTGAGGAACCTTGGTGAGTTACTGCGTTGAGGTCACGTGTATCTCACTACGTTCCGTGACCTGCTTAGTAACTCGGACTAAACACCACTCCCTCAGAAATTAACTACACTCGAGCGAACCTCCAGCAATAAAAACACGATTCCAGTAGCCTTTTATCTGTAACCAAGTAAATGGTTGCAACAATCATTACCTCAGCTTTCATAGGCACACTGCATGTATTTTAAACCAGGGTTTTTAATAATAAATATGAAATATAATTTATATAAATTTCTACATTCATCATGGTAGTACTTCAATATTCTTACGGTAATGGGGTTGGGGACAGCACAGATGCGCAGTGGTCAGCACTGCTGCTTCACGGCATCAAGGATGAACAGAGATAACTCAGTTGCATTCCTTATCAATCTTCATGCCTCACCTTTCATGATGTGTCATTTGCTTGGTTGAGAGTTCCTTAGCTCCAGGTGCCATGTGTTACCTGCACAAGTGGCTATTGTTCATTTGTGACCTTTGACAGTGAACACCAGCAGCCTATTTGATTTGCTTCCATGGGTCTACTGCCCTTGTCCTTCTAGATGGTAGTGGTCCTGGGTTTGGAAGGTGTTGTCTGAGGGTACTTGGTGAGTTCCTGCAGTGCATCTTGTAGATAGTCCACACGGCTGCTACTGTTTGTCGGTGGTGGAGGGAATGAATGTCAGTGGGCAGGGTGCCAATCAAGACAAGCTGCTTTGTCCTGGATGATTGAGTATTGTTGGAGCTGCACTCATTCAGGCAAGTGGAGAGTATTCCATCACACTCCTGGCTTTAAAAAAAAAATGTATATACCCAATTCACTTTTTCCAATTAAGGGGCAATTTAGCGTGGCCAATCCGCCTACCCTGCACATTTTTGGGTTGTGGGGGCGAAACCCACGCAAACACGGGGAGAATGTGCAAACTCCACACGGACAGTGACCCAGAGCCGGGATCGAACCTGGGACCTCGGCGCCGTGAGGCAACAGAGCTAACCCACTGTGCCACCGTGCTGCCCATCACACTCCTGGCTTGTGCCTTGTAGATGGTGAACAGGCTTTGAGGGGTCAGGAGACGAGTTCCTAACCTGCCCTGGCAGCCACAGTATGGCTACTCTTCATTTACAGCTGTGTTGATTTTGTACAGTAAAATTAATTCTGTTTCTTTAAAACCGTGGGATCTTTGGCTTTAAGCGAATAACTGAGATTCTTAAGAAAGAAAGATTACTGGGCCCTAACCAAATCGTAATAAAATTTGGGGGTCTTGTCCAGGATCGTACCAAAATGTGGGCGAGAGGCCTGGGATCACAAGGAGTGAAGGTGCAAAAGGATTTAAACAAGGAGGTGAGGAGTTTAAAATTGGGGCTTCGTTGAACCGGGAGTCAATGTGGGTTACTGAACACAGGTGGCGATGGGAGAACCGGATTTGCTGTGAGTTTGGATACGGACAGCAATGGATGAAGTTAATCTGCAGAAACTGAAGAACAGGGGAGGAGCAAGGTCAAACACAATGAAAGACAACTCCTACTTTTATCTTATCATAGGATCCAGGAAGAGTCTGCTACTGGCGCCAGCAGATTCCCCTTTAGGGCAGCACGATAGCACAGCGGTTAGCACTGTGGCTTCACAGCTCCCAGGTTCGATTCCCGGCTTTGATCACCGTCTGTGCGCAGTCTGCACGTTTTCTCAGTGTCTGCGTGGGTTTCCTCCGGGTGGTCCCGTTTCCTCCCACAAGTCACGAAAGACGAGCTGTTAGGTGAATTGGACATTCTGAATTCTCCCTCTGTGTACCCGAACAGGTGCCGGAATGTGGTGACCAGGGGCTTTTCACAGTAACTTCATTGCAGTGTTAATGTAAGCCTACTGGTGACAATAAAGATTACAATTAAACTAGGAAGAGTGGCCCATTTACCCCCTCGAGCCTGATTCACCGTTCACTATGGCCATGGCTGATCCTCAATCGCAATGCCATATTCCTGCTTTTTTCCCCATAGCCCTCGATGCCATTAAAATCTAACAAAATTAGCTTTCTTAAATACATTTGATGACTTGTCCTCCGTGGCTCTGTGGTCGAGAATTTCACAGGTTCACCACCCTCTCAGTGAAGACATCTCTTCCTCATCTCAGAACAGGAGGAGGCCATTCAGCCCTTCAAAGCCTGTTTAGCCACTCAGTTAGATCATGGCTGAAATGTTACATAAATGAAAGACAGTTCAAGGTTTCACACCACCACGCAACTTAGAATAATTCTTGTCACCCAAAGCAGCCCAAATGACTTTGTTGCTGTCATTCACCTTAACCCAACTACTTAACCAAATATTAAAGGTCAAACTAACCCGGGTCCAACGATCAGCAACACGCCTTGTCAAAGTCATCATTACTCTTTATGTCAGGGACTCAGCATCTATATTAACTGGCAAACGCAGGAGGGGTGCACACACTAGGAGGGCAGGACTAATCCACCTGGCACCAAACAAAAATATAAATACAAAGGAAATTGCGGATGTTCCCCCGCCCCCCGCCAAATTGAACAATGCAGATTACAGAGCGATATAGTGAAGTGTTCAAAATAATGAAAGAACAGGGGTGACCAGGTGAAAACACACTGCCCGGAGTAGGTGGGGGCTCTAGGAGAGCCACACATGCAAATTTCTATGTGAAAGGGGTTCGAACAGGGTCAAGAGGAATCTGAAAGAAGTGGGGCATCATGGATTCACGTGGAAGCTTTGTGGTTAGGCAGACACTGCATCAACACAAGATTGGCTTATCAGGGCATAGGAAATGAAAGATGGAGAGAGTCGAGAACGTAGCTGGCATGATAGGATTACAACTATTTGCTCACATGGAGGGTAAACATGGATTGGATGGGTGGAAGGGCCTGTTTCAAGGCTTTAACCTGCATTCCGAACCATTTTTTTTAATGGAATAACCTGGCATTTTACCAAGAATATCTGGTATCTGCAAAACCTGGCAGACATTCACCCTCAAACATGCCACAGAGGCAACTATTGACCTTGGGTTATCGAGCAATCACACACTGTTTGGGCAAATCCCCCTCCAATATAGCCACAGTTCCTCAAGAGAACAATAACATAAAAGCTAAATACTGCCGATGCTGGCAATCTGAACTACATCAGAAAATACTGGGAAAACTCTGCAGGTCTGCCAGCATCTGTGGAGAGAGAAATAGAGTTAACACTGAGTCTGTAGAAGGACTCAAAAGAACAAAGAAAAGTACAGCACAGGAACAGGCCCTTCGGCCCGCCAAGCCCGTGCCGACCATGCTGCCCGACTAAACTACAATCTTCTACACTTCCTGGGTCCATATCCCTCTATTCCCATCCTATTCATGTATTTGTCAAGATGCCCCTTAAATGTCACTATCGTCCCTGCTTCCACCACCTCCTCCGGTAGCGAGTTCCAGGCACCCACTACCCTCTGCGTAAAAAACTTGCCTCGTACATCTACTCTAAACCTTGCCCCTCTCACCTTAAACCTATGCCCCCTAGTAATTGACCCCGCTACCCTGGGGAAAAGCCTCTGACTATCCACTCTGTCTATGCCCCTCATAATTTTGTAGACCTCTATCAGGTCACCCCTCAACTCCGTTGTTCCAGTGAGAACAAATCGTGTTTATTCAACCGCTCCTCATAGCTAATGCCCTCCATACCAGGCAACATCCTGGTAAATCTCTTCTGCACCCTGTCTAAAGCCTCCACATCCTTCTGGTAGTGTGGCGACCAGAATTGAACACTATACTCCAAGTGTGGCCTAACTAAGGTTCTATACAGCTGCAACATGACTTGCCAATTCTTATACTCAATGCCCTGGCCAATGAAGGCAAGCATGCCGTATGCCTTCTTGACTACCTGCTCCACCTGTGTTGCCCCTTTCAGTGACCTGTGGACCTATACACCTAGATCTCTCTGACTTTAATACTCTTGAGGGTTCTACCATTCACTGTATATTCCCTACATGCATTAGACCTTCCAAAATGCATTACCTCACATTTGTCCGGATTAAACTCCATCTGCCATCTCTCCGCCCAAGTCTCCAAATGATCTAAATCCTGCTGTATCCTCAGACAGTCCTCATCGCTACCCGCAATTCCACCAGCCTTTGTGTCGTCTGCAAACTTACTAATCAGACCAGTTACATTTTCCTCCAAATCATTTATATATACTACGAACAGCAAAGGTCCCAGCCCTGATCCCTGCAGAACACCACTAATCACAGACCTCCCAGTTCTGTATCCACCTTGCCAGCTCACCCCTGATCCCGTGTGACTTCACCTTTTGTACCAGTCTACCATGAGGGACCTTGTCAAAGGCCTTACTGAAGTCCATATAGACAACATCCACTGCCCTACCTGCATCAATCATCTTTGTGACCTCTTCAAAAAACTCTATCAAGTTAGTGAGGCACGACCTCCCCTTCACAAAACCATGCTGCCTCTCACTAATACATCCATTTGCTTCCAAATGGGAGTAGATCCTGTCTCGAAGAATTCTCTCCAGTAATTTCCCTATCGCTGCCGTAAGGCTCACCAGCCTGTAGTTCCCTGGATTATCCTTGCTACCCTTCTTAAACAAAGGAACAACATTGGCTATTCTCTAGTCCTCCGGGATATCACCTGGAGACAGTGAGGATCCAAAGATTTCTGTCAAG
>NC_092721.1:207685937-207698437 GCF_047496885.1 Scyliorhinus torazame | reverse complement strand
CCTCCTTCTGCACTGTATGTTCTATGATATGCAGGCGGGGAATGCACCAGGACCAGACAGGTTCCCAACGGACTTTTACAAAACATTTACAGCAGCCCTGGCCCCGCACCTGCGGGAGATGTTCTCAGAGTCACTGGCAAGGGGAAAACTGCCACCCACGCTAGCACAAGCCTCAATCTCGCTAATACCTAAGAAAGACAAGGACCCCACTGAAATGTGGTTCATACAGACCCATCTCGCTACTGAACGTAGACACTAAAATATTAGCCAAGATCCTAGCCAAAAGGCTAGAAGACAGCAGAAGTCTCCAGTGGTCACAGAGGATCAAATGGGCTTTGTCAAAGGTAGACAGCTAACATCGAACATCAGGCGCCTGCTGAACGTGATCATGACCCCATCCGGGGACAGAGCACCTGAGGTGATTTCATTTCATAGAATTTACAGTGCAGAAGGAGGCCATTCGGCCCATCGAGTCTGCACCGGCTCTTGGAAAGAGCACCCTATCCGAGATCCACACCTCTACCCTATCCCCATAACCCAGCAACCCCACCCAACACTAAGGGCAATTTTGGACACTAAGGGCAATTTATCATAGCCAATCCACCTAACCTGCACATCTTTGGACTGTGGGAGGAAACCGGAGCACCCGGAGGAAACCCACGCACACACGGGGAGGATGTGCAGACTCCGCACAGACAGTGACCCAAGCCGGAATCGAACCTGGGACCCTGGAGCTGTGAAGCAATTGTGCTATCCACAAGGCTACCGTGCTGCCCCATCTCCCAGGACGCAGAAAAGGCCTTCGACAGAGTCGAGTGGAAATACCTCAGAGGTGGAGGAGTAATTCGGGCTCAGAAAAGGATTCACCTCATGGGTGAAACTCCCAAGGGCAGCATGGTGGCGCAGTGGGTTAGCCCTGCTGCCTCACGGCGCCGAGGTCCCAGGTTCGATCGCGGCTCTGGGTCACTGTCCGTGTGAGTTTGCACATTCTCGTGTTTGCGTGGGTTTCACCCCCACAGCCCAAAGATGTGCAGGCTAGGTGGATTGGCCACGCTAAATTGCCCCTTAATTGGAACAAAGAAAAGGAATTGGGTACTCTAAAAAAAAATTTTAATGGGTGAAGCTCCTGTACAATACTCCCATGGCAATCGTACGGACAAACAACACCAGCTCTCAGTACTTCCAGCTGCACAGGGGTACCAGGCAGGGATGCCCGCTGTCGCCGCTGCTGTTCGCCCTAGCGATCGAACCATTAGCGATCGCTCTCAGAACAGCAAAGAACTGGAGGGGGATCCAAAGAGGAGGCAGAGAGCATAGAGACTAGCTCCACGCGGATGACCTGCTCCTCTACATCTCGGACCCACAAAGCAGCATGGAAGGAATGATCGCGCTCCTGAAAGAGATTGGTGCCTTCTTGGGCTACAAACTCAACATGAGCAAAAGTGTGACTTTTCTCGTTGAACCCGCAAGGAGGGGCAGCACTGGTGGGACTGCCGTTTAAACAAGCCCAACATAAATTCCGCTATCTGGGGATCCAAATAGCTCATCACTGGACGGGGATCCAAAAATGGAACCTGACCAGTCTGACAGAGGAAGTCAAAAAGGACCTGCAGAGATGGAACACACTCCCACTCTCCCTCGTGGGGAGAGTACAGACGATCAAAATGAACGTACTTACGCCCAGGTACCTCGTCCTACTAAGATCCATCCTGATCTATATCACCAAGGCCTTTTTCAACTCATAGAAGGTCCTAAAGAAAACAAACTCCAGTGGGGGGGCTAGCCCTCCCAAACCTACAATACTACCACTGGACAGCAACAGCGGAAAGAGTGATGGGATGGACAGAGCCAAAAGCCGAGTGGGTGCATGCGGGGTCGTCCTGCAAGGGGACCTCTCTCCGGGCCTCGCCACGGCGGCACTCCCATCCCCACCCAAGAAACACTCCAGCAGCCCAGTGGTGATCGCCACCCTCCAGACAGATGTGGATCCAACTACGGCAGCAACTCGGCCTGACCGAAATGTCCGACAAAGCCCCCATCTGCAATAACCACAGACTCACACCAGCACTCACTGACGCCACCTTTAAAAGGTGGAGACAGGACAGGGGGACACACTGACAGTCAGGGACCTACACACTGACGGTAGGGTCACTACACTGGAAGAACTGACAGAGATTCCAACTAGCTAAAGGCAACAAACTCAGATACCTGCAGCTTAAAATCTTCCTACAAAAGGAGACAAGGACATACCTGCGACCACCACGACAGACACTATTAGAAAAGCTACTGGACGCAGACATGCTAGGCAGAGGGATCTATAGTGACATGTACGAGCGACTGCTAGAGAGGGCCGACACCGAACTGGACACGACAAGGAGGAAATGGGAGAAAGACTTGGTGATTCTGGAGCGAAGCTCTGCATAGGGTCAACTCTACCTCCACATGTGCAGGCTCAACCTAACAGAGCCCACTTGACCAGAACCCAAATGAGCAGGTTCTTCCTCCCGGAGGTGGAGGGTGGATGTGAACGGTGCCAAGGAGGCCCAGGCAAACATGCTCACATGTTCTGGTCTTGCCCCAGACTTGCTGGGTACTGGACAGCGTTCTCCGAAGCAATGTCAAAAGTGGTGGGGATGAGGGTGGTGTCATTCCCGAAAGTGGCTGTCTTCGGGGTATCAGACCAGCCAGATCTCTTCATGGGGAGGGGGGAGGAGGGTGGACGCCCTTGCCTTTGCCACCCTGATCACCCGCCGTAGAATCCTGTTCGGCTGGCAGTCAGCGGCACCACCCAAAGCTGCAGACTGGCTGGCGGTCAGCAGCACCACCCAAAGCTGCAGACTGGCTGGCGGTCAGCAGCACCACCCAAAGCTGCAGACTGGCTGGCAGTCAGCAGCACCACCCAAAGCTGCAGACTGGCTGGCGGTCAGCAGCACTACCCAAAGCTGCAGACTGGCTGTCCGACCTCTCGGAATCTCTCCAAATGGAGAAAATCAAATTCACCATCCGTGGGTCGGAAGAGGGCTTCCTCAAAACATGGGAGCCATTCACCCAACTGTTCCGGGACCTGTTAGTGGCCAACACGTTAATAAATAAATAGCCGGTGGCGAGAGAGAAATAGCCAGGGCAAGACAAGACAGAAAGAGGAAAGCGAGGGAGGACTGGGGAGGGGCTGCTTGTATGCTGAGCCAGATGGCGACAGACTGTAAATAGAGAAACCGAAGAAGAAATCCTTGTGACATTAAATGAAAACGAACGGCAATGTATAGAATTTTGAAAATGCCGATAAAAAGATTTTTTTTAAACTCTCAATCATCAGCAAAGTGATGGAAGGGGTCATGAACAGTGCCATCAAACAGTACTTACTCAGCAATAAATCAGAAGTCCTAGCTCAGGATTCTCTTAAGGTTAATGTGCAGGTTCAGTCGGCAGTTAGAAAGGCGAATGCAATGTTAGCATTCATGTCAAGAGGGCTAGAAAACAAGACCAGGGATATACTTCTGAGGCTGTATACAGCTCTGGTCAGACCCCATTTGGAGTATTGTGAGCAGTTTTGGGCCCCGTATCTAAGGAAGGATGTGCTGGCCTTGGAAAGGGTCCAGAGGAGGTTCACAAGAATGATCCCTGGAATGAACAGCTTAACGTATGATGAGCGGTTGAGGACTTTGGGTCTGTACTCGTTGGGAGTTTAGAAGGATGAGGGGGGATCTTATTGAAACTTACAGGATACTGCGAGGCCTGGATAGAGTGGACGTGGAGAGGATGTTTCCTCTTGTAGGAAAAACTAGAAGCAGAGGACACAACCCCAAACTAAAGGGACGATCCTTTAAAACTGAGGAGGAATTTCTTCAGCCAGAGGGTGGTGAATTTGTGGATCTCTTTGCCGCAGAAGGCTGTGGAGGCCAAATTACTGAATGACAGAGATAGATAGGTTCTTGATTAATAATGGGATCAGGGGTTATGGGGAGAAGGCAGGAGAATGGGGATGAGAAACATATCAGCCATGATTGAATGGCGGAGCAGACTCGATGGGCCGAAAGGCCTAACTCATCTCCTCTATCTTATAGCCAGCTCACGGATGCCCAGTCTGGGTTCCGCCAGGGTCACTCAGCTCCTGACCTCATTACAGCCTTAGTTCAAACATGGACAGAAGAGCTGAATGCCAGAGGTGAGATGAGAGAGACTGCCCTCGACATCAAGGCAGCATTTAACCGAGTGCGGCATCAAGGAGCCCGAGCTAAACCGGAGTCAATGGAAATCAGGGGGATATCTCTCCAATGGTTGGAGTCAGACCCGGCACAAAGGAAGATGGTTGTGGTGGTTGGAGGTCAATCATCTCAGCTCCAGGACATCACTGCAGGAGTTCCTCAGGGTCATGTCCTCGACCCAACCATCTTCAGCTGCTTCATCAATGACCTCCCTTCCATCATTAGGACAGACGTGGAGATGTTTGCGGATGACTGCACAATGTTCAGCACCATTCACAACTCCTCAGATATTGAAGCAGTCCCTGTCCAAATGCAGCAAGACCTGGACAATATCCAGGCTCGGGGCTGACAACTGGCAAGTTACATTGCACTTGACTCCGACCTTGGGCTACTGTCTGTGTGGAGTTTGCACATTTTCCGTGTGGATTTCCTCCTGTTTCCTGCCACAGTCTAAAGATGTGCAGGTGAAGTGGATTGGCCGTGATAAATTGCCCCTTAGTGTCCAATGGTTAAGTGGTGTTATGGGTAGAGAGCCGGAGTGGGTCTAGGTTGGGTAGGGTGCTCTTTCAGAGGGGTGGAGACCCGATGGGCCGAATGGCTTCTGCTTGGAAATATATCGCCGTTCCATCACTGTCGCTGGATCAAATTCCTTTCCTATCAGTATCTACACCACATGGACTGCAGAGATTCAAGGAGGCAGTTCACCACCACTTTCTCAAGGGCAGCACAGTAGCACAGCGGTTAGCACTGTTACTTCGCAGCACCAGGGTCCCGGGTTCGATTCCCGGCTTGGGTCACTGTCTGTGCGGAGTCTGCACGTTCTCCCCGTGTCTGCGTGGGTTTCCTCCGGGCGCTCCGGTTTCCTCCCACAAGTCCCGAAAGACGTGCTATTAGGTGAATTGGACATTCTGAATTCTCCCTCAGTGACCCGAACAGGCGCCTGAGTGTGGCGACTGGGGAATTTTATTTTCACAGTAACTTCATTGCGGTGGACTTCCGGTTACGGGGAGGATGAGCTAGCCGCACGTTTCGGCGGCTCCAGCTCCGACGGATCTTCGGGCTCTTTTAAGAGCCCCAACGGGGATTTTGCCGGCCGAATAACCCGGTGTGGGGCGTGTGGGAAGGGAGTCCCCCCCGAACGACGAAAGGAAAAACCGGCGGCGGCGGCTGCAGCCCGAAGAATCTTCGACCACAAGGTCAGAGGGAGTGGAGAACAAAATGGCGGCAGAGAAATCGCAGGCGACATGGGGGCCTGAGCAGGGCGAGGTTGTGAGACGGTGCGTGGACCTGCTGAAGAAGGAGGTACTGACCCCGATGTTGCAGGCAATTGAGGGGCTTAAGGAGACTTTAAAGACCCAGGAGACTGAGCTCCGCGTGGTGGAGCAGAAGGTGTCAGATATGGAGGACGAGATCCTGGGCCTGGCGGTTAAGACACAGACGCACGAGGCACTTCATAAAAAGTGTGCTGACAGGATTGAGGCCCTTGAAAACGGAGCGCGAAGGAAGAACCTTAGGATACTAGGTCTCCCTGAGGGTGTGGAAGGAGTGGACTGTGGAGCATACGCAAGTACGATGCTGAGCTCACTGATGGGTGCTGAGGCCCCTGCGGGCCCCATGGAGGTGGAGTGGGCAAATCGGATTCCGGCGAGAAGACCAAAAGCGGGAGAACCACCGAGGGCGATAATCGTGCGATTCTACCGCCTTAAGGACAGAGAAGAGGTCCTGAGATGGGCTAAAAAGGTGCGGAGTAGCAGATGGAAGAATGCTGTGGTACGGATATACCAGGACTGGAGTGCGGAGGTGGCGAGAAGGAGGGCGAGCTTCAACCGAGCCAAAGAGGTTTTGCACAAAAGGAAGGTGAAGTTTGGGATGCTGCAGCCGGCAAGACTATGGGTCACGTATCAGGAGAGACACTATTATTTCGAGACGGCGGAGGTAGCATGGTCCTTCATCAACAAAGAGAAACTGGACCGGGACTGATGCTGCACGGAATTGTTATTGTTATTGTTTTTGATAATGTTATGGTGAAAGTTATTCGAGAAGTAAACAGGGAAGGGGGAGACACTGGGGAAATGTGGGCGCCGGTGAGGGGGGAAAGACGGGACATAGTCGGAGAATGGGGAAGGGGAGGGGGAGGGGAAAGGGAGCTGCGCCATAAGAGGCGGGTCAGGTAAAGGGATGTTCCCGCGCCAGAAAGAACAAGGCGGGAAAACAGGCGCAAGGCGGATGGGAGTTCCCTCACACCGGGAGGGTCGAGGAGTGAGCAGGAGTAGCCGGGGTCAGTTGAAGTCAGCTGACTTACGGAAGTGATATGGGGGGAGCAATCAAGCTAGATAGGGATCTAGCGGGGAGGAGGGAAGGGGACAACTGGGTTGCTGCTGCGGAAATCCAAAAGGAAATGGCTAAAGAGTGGGTGGTCGGGGACGGTGTGCGACGCTGGGGGAGCGAGCGGGAGCGCGGAGGTGGGATATGGGACTGGCCTAGAGAAGGTAATGGCTAGTCGACACGGGAGGGGGGCAGGTAGCCCCCTAGTGAGGCTGATCACATGGAACGTGAGAGGCCTGAATGGACCGATAAAAAGGGCCCGAGCGCTCGCGCATTTGAAAGGACTAAGGGCAGACGTGGTTATGCTCCAAGAGACGCACCTAAAGGTGGCGGACCAAGAGAGGAAAGGATGGGTGGGACAGGTGTTCCACTCAGGACTGGACGCAAAGAACAGAGGGGTGGCCATTTTGGTGGGGAAACAGGTAGCATTTGAAGCAAAGAACATCGTAGCAGATAGCGGAGGTAGATATGTAATGGTGAGTGGTAGGCTGGAGGGAATGGAGGTCGTGTTGGTTAATGTGTATGCCCCAAATTGGGACGATGCGGGATTCATGAGACGGATGCTGGGGCGCATACCGGACCTGGAGGCAGGAAATTTGATTTTAGGAGGGGACTTCAATACGGTGCTGGACCCGGGGCTAGATAGATCCAGCTCAAGGACAGGAAGAAGGCCGGCAGCGGCCAAGGTACTTAAGGGGTTTATGGACCAAATGGGGGGAGTGGATCCATGGCGATTTCTTAGGCCTAGGGAGTATTCCTTCTTCTCCCATGTCCATAAAGTGTACTCCCGGCTAGATTTTTTTGTTTTAGGAAGGTCGTTGATCTCTAGGGTGGAAGAAGCTGAATACTCAGCCATAGCGGTTTCGGATCATGCCCCACATTGGGTGGACCTGGAAGTAAGAGAGGACAGGGAGCAGAGAACACTCTGGCGATTAGATGTGGGACTGATGGCGGATGAGGGAGTGTGTGCAAGAGTGAGGGGGTGTATTGAGAGATACCTGGAGGTCAATGACGACGGCGAGGTCCCTGTGGGAGTGGTCTGGGAAGCATTAAAAGCGGTGGTCAGAGGAGAGCTGATCTCTATTGGGGCCCACAAAAGGAAAACAGAGGCCAAGGAAAGGGATAGACTACTGGGGGAGATTTTAAGGGTGGACAGGGAATTTGCAGAGACCCCGGAGGAGGAGCTGTACAGGGAGAGGAGACGACTCCAGACCGAGTTTGACCTTCTGACCACCAGAAAGGCGGAGGAACTGTGGAGGAAGGCACAGGGGAGGAGGTATGAATATGGGGAAAAGGCTAGTCGCCTGTTGGCGCACCAACTGCGAAAGAGGGCAGCAGCGAGGGAGATAGGAGGAATTAGGGATGAAAGGGGAGACACTGTGCGAAGGGCAGGAAAGATAAATGAGGTGTTTAAGACCTTTTATGAGGAACTGTATAGGTCTCAACCCCCAGAGGGAGAGGAGGGGGTGCGGCAGTTCCTGGACCAATTGAGGTTCCCGAAAGTGGAGGAGCAGGAGGTGGCAGGCCTGGGGGCGCCGATTGAGGTGGACGAGGTTATTAAGGGACTGGGAAGCATGCAAGCAGGGAAGGCTCCGGGGCCGGAAGGGTTCCCGGTGGAATACTACAGAAAATATGTGGACTTGTTGGCCCCGTTGATGGCGAGGACGTTCAATGAGGCCAGGGAAGGGGGTACTCTACCCCCGACGATGTCGGAGGCGACGATATCGCTAATTTTGAAGAGAGACAAAGATCCGTTGCAGTGCGGGTCCTATAGACCTATTTCACTATTGAACGTGGACGCCAAGTTGCTGGCAAAGGTACTGGCATCGAGGATAGAGGACTGTGTCCCGGGGGTGGCGCACGAAGACCAGACAGGGTTTGTAAAAGGGAGACAACTGAATGTTAGCGTGCGACGACTATTAGGGGTGATAATGATGCCCCCAGTGGAGGGGGGGGGCAGAGATAGTGGCGGCAATGGACGCAGAGAAGGCATTTGATAGGGTGGAGTGGGAGTATTTATGAGAAGTGTTAAGGAGGTTTGGGTTTGGGAACGGGTTTATTCGCTGGGTTAGACTTCTTTATGGGGCACCAACGGCAAGCGTAGTTACAGGTCGACATAGATCGGAGTATTTCCGACTATATAGGGGAACAAGACAGGGATGCCCGCTGTCTCCATTGTTATTTGCGTTGGCAATTGAACCGCTGGCCATGGCGTTGAGAGACTCCAGGAAATGGAGAGGGGTGATTAGAGGGGGAGAAGAACACCGAGTCTCGTTATACGCGGATGACCTACTCTTATACGTGTCGGACCCAGCGGGGGGGATGATAGAGGTTATGCGAATTTTGAGGGGGTTCGGGGATTTCTCGGGGTATAGGCTAAACATGGGGAAGAGTGAATTATTTGTGATACATCCAGGGGACCAGAGTAGAGAGATAGAAGGCTTACCGCTAAGGAAAGTGGAAAGAAACTTCCGATACCTGGGGATTCAGATCGCTAGGAGCTGGGGAACCTTGCACAGACTTAATCTGACACGGCTGGTAGAACAAATGGAGGAGGACTTCAAGAGGTGGGACATGCAGCCTTTATCGCTGGCGGGTAGGATGCAAGCAATTAAGATGATGGTCCTCCCGAGGTTCTTATTTGTATTCCAATGTCTCCCCTATATTAATCACCAGGACCTTTTTTAATAAAATAGATAGGAGCATCACGAGCTTTGTGTGGGCAGGGAAAGCTCCGAGAGTAAGGGGGGGGGTTTCTTCAGCGTAGTAGGGATAGAGGAGGACTGGCACTACCGAACTTGGGCGATTACTATTGGGCCGCCAATGTGGCAATGATACGTAGATGGATGATGGAGGGTGAGGGAGCGGCGTGGAAAAGACTGGAGAGAAAGTCCTGTAAAGGGACGAGTTTAGAGGCGCTGGTGAAGGCACCGCTACCGCTCTCACCTAAAAAGTATACTACGAACCCGGTGGTGGCGGCAACACTGAACATATGGGGACAGTGGAGGCGACAGAGAGGGGTGCGGGGAGCCCTGGTGGGGTCCCCTATCAGGAACAACCATAGGTTCGCCCCAGGAAGAATGGATGGAGGATTTCAGAGCTGGTACCAGTTGGGAATTAGGAAGGTGGGAGATTTATTCATAGATGGGACTTTTGCGAGCTGGGGAGCATTGGAGGAAAAGTATAAGTTACCCCGGGGAAATTTCTTGAGATATATGCAGGTAAGGGCGTTTACTAGACAACAGGTGAGGGAATTTCCGTTGCTCCCGACACAGGGGATACAAGACAGGGTGCTTTCAGGGGTGTGGGTCGGAGAGGGCAAGGTGTCAGAGATTTACAGAGAGATGAGGGGGAGGAGTCGGTGGGAGAACTAAAGGGAAAGTGGGAAGAAGAATTAGGGGAGGAGATAGAAGAGGGTATGTGGGCTGATGCCCTAAGCAGGGTAAACTCCTCTTCCTCATGCGCCAGGCTTAGCCTGATTCAATTTAAGGTGCTACATAGAGCACACATAACAGGGGCAAGATTGAGCAAGTTCTTTGGAGTGGAGAACAGATGTGGGAGGTGTGGCGGGAGCCCGGCAAACCTCGCACATATGTTTTGGGCGTGCCCGGCACTGGAAGGATATTGGAAGGGAGTGACCTCGCAGGTGGTGAATGCCCGGGTCAAACCAAGCTGGGGGTTAGCTCTATTTGGAGTTGCGGAAGAGCCGGGATTGCAGGAGGCGAAAGAGGCCGATGTCGTGGCCTTTGCGTCCCTAGTAGCCCGGCGCAGGATCCTACTCATGTGGAAGGAGGCGAAACCCCCCGGACTGGAGGCCTGGGTAAATGATATGGCGGGGTTCATTAAACTGGAGCAGATAAAGTTTGCCCTGAGAGGATCGGCTCAAGGGGTTCACCAGGCGGTGGCAGCCATTTCTCGGCTACCTAGGGGAACGTTAGAGGGAAGACAGATGACCAGCAGCAGCAACCCAGGGGGAAGGGGGGGGGGGGGGGGGGGGAGGGGGGGGGGGTTTAGTTTAGTATAGGTCAATAGATAATGGGGTTTTGTTACTTGTGTATTGTTAAAATTTTCTATTTTGTTATTGTTCCGTTTGTTTTGTAAGAGGGAAAAATGTTGGTTAGAAAACATTTTCAATAAAATATATATTTTTTAAAAACTTCATTGCAGTGTTAATGTAAGCCTACTTGTCACAATAATGATTATAATTAGGATGGGCAATAAATACTGGTCTAGCCAGTGACACCTACATCCAGTAAATTAATTTTTAAAATGACTTTCTTCTGAGCCATGATGGAAAGTGAAAGGTCTGTGGTAGACTGGAAAGAGGAAATGACAACAGGGATAATGGTACATGGTGGTTGATGCCTTTCACATTGCTCCACATCCTTTTGTCACTTAATGTCTCCTTTTGGTTTTTTCCCCCCGTTATTAATTCTTTCCCCTGCCTCTATACTTGTTTCAAACCTGTTTGATCTCTAACCTTTTCAAGTTCTGACAAGAGGGCGTTGAAATTGAAATGAAAATCACTTTTTGTCACAAGTAGGCTTCAAATGAAGTTACTGTGAAAGGCCCCTAGTCCGCCACATTCCGGTGCCTGTTCGGGGAGGCTGAAACGGGAATTGAACCGTGCTGCTGGCCTGCCTTGGTCTGCTTTCAAAGCCAGCGATTTAGCACTGTGCTAAACCAGCCCCAGCGTTGGCCTAAAATGCTACTGCCGATCCATAATCACAAGCGGACTGTGCATTTCAGCTTTATTGAAACAGCACAGAGTGCAGTTATGTGGTAAATAAAAACTCTTGCAATGAGCTTAGGATGCAACCGTGACAACACTGTACACTGAGTGTAACATGGCCTGTAACTGCCTCTATAAATGTACAGCACAGGGTGCAGACTCCAACCAAGCTGTACCACTGAAACTCTCACCAACAGTAAGGTCTGGCAACATCCGTGGAGAGATCCTGTTTCAGGTCAACATCCTCTCATCAAACTGGGAAAGTTAGAAATGTAATAGGTTTGAAACAAGTCGAGAGGCAGGCGAGGCAAGAACAAAAGGGAATGTCTGTGATAGTCAGGAGCGATTAAATGAGAAAGGGATGATGGGCAAATGTGAAAGGAACCCGCAAGCATCTTCTTTCGCCTTGTACCATTTCATCCTTGCCCATTTGTCCAGACTTGCCCATTTGCTCTCCTTCCCTTTCCCTCCACCCCTGCCTCTCGACTTTGCTTCAAAACCATTACATCTTCAACTTCATCCACTTCTCACAAAGGGTCAACAACCTGAAATGTTAACTCTCTCCCTCCACGTACAGGGCTAGCATTTTGTATTTATTTCAGATTTCCAGGATCTGCAATATTTTGTTTAACTGCTCCAGGTCAGTGTTTTCTCCAAACCGCTGCAATCTGCAGGTATCCACGCAAGCCGGGTGCATTCGTGTGGGATCATGCACTTACACAACTGCCCACGAATAACAATAGAAACAAAAGGGGAGATTGCTCTCTACGTCCAGCGCTTTGCACAGCTGCCTCGATACACGCACCACAAACGTCATCTCGACTTCCATTCTGTACCCCACCTTGTGCATGCACAACATCCATCAGGATACACCAGTGCGACATCAGAGTCACATACAGCCGAGAAGGAGTCCATTCGGCCCATACTGGCTCCCTGAGAAGCAATCTAGTCAGTCCCGGGAAGTCTATTTCCTTCAAAAGGTCCAGCAAATTTCCTTTCGAAATCGTCTATCAACTCCGCTACCATTTGTTTTTTACATTTAGAGTACCCAATTCTTTTCTTTCTAATTAAGGGGCAATTTAGCGTGGCCAATCCACCAACCCTGCACATCTTTGGGTTGTGGGGGTGAGGCCCACGCAGACACGGGGAGAATGTGCAAACTCCACCTGGACAGTGACCCGGGGCCAGGGATCGAACCCGGGTCCTCAGCGCCATGAGGCAGCAGTGCTAACCACTGC